>NC_084562.2:38713254-38820754 GCF_033978685.3 Nerophis lumbriciformis
GAAGCAAAAACTTTACATTAACATTACAACGTACAGTACAAGTAACCAAGCTGATTATGATTAGGATTGATAGTTAAGTAAAGCTAATGTATTCTTATACAGTAGGCTTTTTACCTTGAGCAGACGTAGAGGATAATGTTATCGCCTGCTATCGTCACCAACGCCATTTCTTCCCCATGTTGTTGGCTGCAGCCAAGTCGCTTAAGGTGCAAAATGCCGGAGTTGTTGCAGCCAAACATTTAATTTGGCTGCACTCTTCAGCCATTAGAAACATCCTGTGTTTCACCAGGTGCTTCCTCAGATTGGAAGTATTCCTGCAATTTGCCTTGATTTTTACATCACAAATACTGCAGAGAGCGTAATCTGCATCGGCATCGCATTTAGAAAAGATGAGATGCACTTTAGAGCGTTTTCTATTTGGCATGTTTAGGTTTTTGTGATGAAACATTGATGGGTTGCAAGATTACTAAGAGTAAGTCTGCTTCGAAATCACCTGTTTTTCTCTCAAATGCTAGCAAGTACTCGCCACTCGCAAGTCTTAATTCAAACAGAGGCACCGAAACATGAAACCGCTGGATCTTATGAGAACCGGTGCCCGGTAGTACGGGCTAGTTTTGGTTGGTGCCAAAAAAGTACCGGATACGATGCCCACCCATAGTGACAAAGCATGATACAGTATAAGTCGTAAGACATTTTCATTTTGAAAATGCAGTTAAACCGGATGTATAGCATAGAGCTTTTTTTTTGTGATTGGTTTGTGAAAGTGTCTTGACATGTTTTGATGTTGGAACGACTGTTTGAAATACAAAAGGGACTGGTGCGTTTCAGAGGCGGTATCGTACGGAAAATGATTCATTAGCATAGCGGTACTATACTAATAACCGGTATACCGTACAACCCTAGTCCATTTTTGCTCGCTTGTGGCTCATGAATAACAAGTTAACTACAGCCAAGTTCCCCCGCTACGACACTTCCCGAGAGTCACAATGGACACGTGTGCGTGAATTGCTAAGTTAAAAAAAAAGTGCCATTATTGAAATTTATAGTTAACGCGTTATTATTGTGTTAATAACTTTTACAGCACTTTATATATATATATATATATATATATATATATATATATATATATATATATATATATATATATATATATATATATATATATATATATATATACCGGTTTATATATATATATATATATATATATATATACACATATAAATATATAAAAAATAGTGGTGTAAAAAATAATCGGTACAAATCGATAACTGATATTAACTTTAGAGATATGAATACATTGTTTGGCGAGCCTCTGGATCAATCTATATCCAGAATAAATCGGTCAATGTCCTGTTGGAAAGTCATAAATCGTTTGACTGGAGATCTGTAATATATTTTGACTTCTGTGATGACGAATAACAAGAGTAACATTCTTGTTTACGAATGTCGACATCAACAGAGCAACATGCCAGACAGCACCAAAGGAGTTAACAAACAATGCTCCCCTAAAAAGTGATGCATAACGAGTACCGGTATTTTTCAGTACCGGTTTCTAATTGGGTCGGACTTAGCGAAGCGTTAAAATTCTGGACTAATGATACTCCTATCCATACTTTTTTATTCATCTGACCGTTATAATTATGACACGCACGCTGAAACAGTCATTCAAGTGCCGCTGCAAAGCATAAAAAAAGACCCAGCGGTCAAACATTTACTGCCCCACGTCTGGGTACAAGGAGGTAAACAGAATCATAGAATTGCGCTAAAAACAGACACTAAATGCGAAAAGTCGCAAAAATTGTTACAATGTGACTGAGATGCTGTCATTGAGAAGAAAAGGGAAAATAATTTTTACTGTGCACTGAACAAACATTCACCTCCATGGAGCTGTGCCGGCCAGGGGCCAGCACTTTATATACGTCAGCCCTGCACAGTGCACCCTTCTGGGGTAATTTCTGTGCTTGCTTGCGGGACACACGGCCACCTCAAACTACCAAAATAAATCCAAACATTTCCAAAATGACTTCTACGTGTCAAGCAATATCATGCAAATATCATGACTACTTGTCACCATAAAGCTGTGCGAAAAACACCTGCTACTACTGCAGCCAGTTGTGGACACGACCAGCAATTAAATATCTTCATTGGTAAATTCATGGTAAGCTTCTAATATATTAGAAGCTGGTCTCATAACACCTCTCTACTTGATGCCTAGCTTGCTTTTCTCTGTATTAAATCGTTACTACTTGTGCAAACAACAGTAATTACCTGGTTGCTTTTCCAAAAATCCTTAGTGTACATCTTCTTTTCTTAAAGATTACGAATTGCAATGCACTGAAGTTATTAGTTCTATTTGTTCATAATTAATATAAGAACTGTCTGTCTCTGTCTATTTAAACAATAATCACATAACATTGTTCTGACCAGATACCTAATAAACCTTTTTTTTTTTCACCGTGCAAAGATTCCATCTGCATCAAATCGCATTGAATCGCATCGAATCGCATCGAATCGCATCGAATCGCAATGTTTTCAAATGTATTGTTAGTGAATCGTAGCGTAACCCATGTATCTAGATTTTTGGAACCCGAACAAAGACTCAATTTAATGTATAACACATACTCTACTTATGGTCACTCACTAATGGCTTCCCTTTTAATATTATTCAAGTAAAAGTAATGTAATGTAATCTAATCTGGGATGGAAAGACGTTTGGAAAATTGTTACTGCCGACCTTGACCATTTTGCACTGTTACCATGGAAAACAAATATGACATGTAGGCAAATATACATGTCAGCCACATATTCTTAAAGCTCTTTGTAAATGACATGCAAAAGGAGACGGTAACAATTGTGTGTGTGTGTGTTACCTGAAAAGGACTCTGGCTGTTGTAGTTCCTCACTTCTTTATCAGCTCCACGGACAAGCAGCACCCTAGCACAGCTACCCTGTTCAAAAAATCAGAGAAGGGTGTAAGACAACATTGAAGCTTTTGAACTTTCCCACTTTATTCAGGAAATAAGTCGCACCCACTGACATGAAAAGTCCAACGCAAAAGATGTCAGCAGAACAGGAACGGACCACTGCGACTGTTTATTATCTCATCCCTCAAACAAGGAGAGGAGAAGCAGTCACATCTACTACCTATGTCAGAAATGGAGCCTCGCTAGCTGTTAAGTTCTTCCACTTGAAAGATTGAGAGAAGGAGAGAGACAGAGAGAGAGGGGGCAAGGGGAGAGAGAGGGAGCGAGACAAAGAGAGAGAGCGAGAAAGAGAGCTGAGGGATTTGAATCTGCTGCACAAGTCACCCACAAAGTGCTCGACCACGCATGGACTGCAAGTACACATGAATACAAATATGGCTAATACAAACTCCAGTGCAGATATTGATACACAACTACCCACTAGCATTAAATAATAATACACATTGAACATCTCCTTATTATTTGAATAACGCTAACACATTGCGTTTATGGCCGTAACTACCATTGAGGCCACCCAGGTCATGTCTTCTGTATTTTTTTCAGTGACAAAAAGAAGATGATATGACTGACTGCAAATGTACTTTGTGTAGGAAGAAGCACATGTCAAATATCAATTATTGAATGATATGGCGCTTCTTAAAATGTTTCACCACAAACGCATTCCTAGCCATGTCATGCTCTGTCACTGATAAGAATACAGGGACAGATTTCCCCTTGGACTTCTTTTGACACTCTCTTGGCTTGCCTCATTTGTACTTGTGTTGCAAAGCAGAACCTCAAGGGTTGAAATCCCTGTTGTAGTTGAAATTGTGGAAAGGTTTTTAAATTGATCTTTTAATGATGTTACAATTGTTAAATACACACATTTTTTGCATATTAATAAACAATTGGACAGTTACAAAATATTGCTGATTATAGAAGATGTTACATAATATAACACATGATAGTTCTACTCAATGAAAGCTTTCGTTATTCTGGAAATCCATTGTGTTGCTCAAGCTAAAGTTATATATATGGCGCAGGGATACCCATGATTTCAGCCATTCAAACCGCCCCTTGAACCACCAGTTTTAGACTTATGTATTTGTCAAATCCTAGTTATGGCCTTCATTGCATTCAGATAGAAGGGAAGCCATAACATTTTAATTTGGGACATTACTCGTAAAGGGGGTTTTGTGTTTACTGGGGAAACTGTGATATGATTTACAGTAGTGTGCATGTAGTAATGCAGTGTGATGCAGTTCCTCACATATTCCAGAACCCTTGTTTCAATGAATTGCCTAAAAATTCTTATTAATACCGGAATTCATTAATTTAGTTAAGTGCAAAACTACTTGTTATTTAAGTATTTTGTGTGAGCTCATCTAAAGTGACCACTATTTATGCCGTTTAAAGCATTTACAGATGAGACTTTAAGGCAGGCTTTGCCCCAACACTTACAAAAGTGAAATTTATCTTAGCAAAAAAAGTAAATGAATAAATGAATAGATACATTTTTTAATATGGTTCAAAATGTTTATCAGAATTGTTCTTCTTTGTACTTTGTAAACACTTGGAGTTTTAACAGTTTCCAAACTGGATATTAGTACATTGTTTGACTTATTTGCTTAATCCATTGCATAAATGAATTCCACATATGTATATGCTAAAGTGTTATACATGCATACACTTGTTAAAAGTTAGATTTTTCCTCCAAAGTTATAGTTTTTGTTGAGAAAAAATGTTGTACGTTTTGAGTAGCATGTTTCCTTTGTATATAATTTGAGCTGTTTGCAAATGCACCAAATCATTGAATTACAATATTTTTAATTAAATGAATAAAGGCTTTGAAGGTAATCAAAATTAAGTAATTGTGTCTTCTTGTGACAAAGTAATTATGTTTTATTGTAACTTACTTTTTTGTAACACAATTGGTGAAAGAAGTGTACTTTGGTAGTTTTTTCCACACACAATAATGGGTGACTCAAGCGAGCAATAGAGAATACGAAGTGATTTTTGGTCCAGAACATCCATCCAACACCGCTTGTGCCTCTCAGGGTCACTGGGGTGCTGGAGCCTATTTTATTTTACCCTGCCCACAAGGCAGGGTAAAATCCTGGACCCCTGGACAAGTCGCCACTTCATCGCAGGGCCAACACAGATAGACAGACAACCAATCCCATTCAGACAATTCAGACACACGGGCCAGTTTATTCTTGTCACTCAGCCTATCCCTCGGTGGGAGGTTGGAGGTGGGTCAGTCACGGGAGAACATGCAAACTCCCACACAGAAAGACCCATAGCCTGGGAATTGAACCCAGGACCTTCTCACTGTGAGGCACGAGCACTACCCACTGCATGCTAATTAGTTGTATTGATTTATATTATATATTTTATGATCCATCACATACAAGGTCTGTACTCTGCACATTAATGCCATGTATAATAATGTTTTCCAACTGAGTGTGATCCAGAACATATTTAACTTTATTAATTTTTTAAGGATTTCCTGTCACGTTTTGTTGTATATTTAAGGGTAAGGGTTAATAGGGTTTCAAGGTGCAGTTAGGGTTTCCCATTAGTTTTAATGTAGAGTTAGGGTTAGGGAATAGGGGTTAGGGTTGTCTTCAAAATACAGTTGTGGTTAGGGTTTCTCAGGAGTTTGTAAAGTACAGTTTGGTTTTCCTCTTAGTGTTTTATTGTAGCTAGGGTTGATACATGTTTCACTGGGACTTTTAAATATGGAATTATCAGGATAATTCACCGGTTATTACTCACTTGCAATATTAAAAAAAACAATTTCACACATTTCAATAATCACACATGAGTCTTGAACCCTGACTTACTTATTCAGAGATCAAGCATCATAACCCACTGAACCATCCAGTTACAATTGAGGTGTTTCCCCCAGAAATGTGTTAGTTAAGGTGGTGTCTCTCCGGCAGACAGACCAGGGAAGGGGTTGTGTGGGTGTAAGGATCGGTGTAACTCGGCCTGTCGCCATCACGTCTCCACCTCGTCACTGCCACCACAGCCTGGGGGGCAATGGACTACAAACTGCGGCAGACCTGGGCTTTCTGCGGCCCGCGGGCCACATCCGGCCCTTTGTACGTCCCTGTCCGGCCTGCGTGAGGCCAATCATAAATTACAAAATATATTTTAAAAAGTATCTATCTCGAGTGTGCAACACAATGGTGCTGCTTTTGTTTTGAAAAGAGTTATTTGTATTACTTCCGTGTGGACGTATGCTCGTGCGCGATTGTGAGTGAATGTGAACAGCGGCAATCACAAATAACAAAATAAATGTAAAAAAAACATATATGTCGTGTGTGCAATACAACTGTGCTGCTTTTATTTTGAAAAGTGTTATTTATGGGCGTATTTATGGGTGTGAGTGAAGGTGCACAGCGACAAGTGAGACGCTAAAAAAAGAAAAGTTGATGACGAATGGCGTGTTTTCAACAAGACATGGACTGCCAAGTATTTCTTTACAGAAATTAAAGGTAAAGCCATGTGCTTAAAGGCCTACTGAAATGTGATTTTCTTATCTAAACGGGGATAGCAGGTCCATTGTATGTGTCATACTTGATCATTTTGCGATATTGTCATATTTTTGCTGAAAGGATTCAGTAGAGAACATCGACGATAAAGTTCGCAACTTTTGGTCGCTAATAAAAAAGTCTTGCCTCTACCGGAAGTAGCAGACGAGTAGCGTGACGTCACAGGTTGTGGTATGAGGGGCCGTTAGGGACATTATTCAGAATTACCTCTTACATACACTACGGAAATGCTCTCACACAAACAACTGAAATCGTTTTCTTTTATACACACTACTGAAACACTCTTATAAACACTACTGAAATGCTCTTACATACACTACTGAAATGCTCTCACATAAACAACTGAAATGTTTTTCTTTTATACACACTACTGAAACACTCTTATAAACACTACTGAAATGCTCTTACATACACTACTGAAATGCTCTCACATAAACAACTGAAATGTTTTTCTTTTATACACACTACTGAAACACTCTTATAAACACTACTGAAATGCTCTTACATACACTACTGGAACACTCTTATGAACACTACTGAAACACTCTTATAAACACTACTGAAATGCTCTTACATACACTACTGAAATGCTCTTACGTACACTACTGAAACACTCTTATAAACACTACTGAAACACTCTTATAAACACTACTGAAACACTCTTATAAACACTACTAAAACGTTCTTATAAACACTACTGAAACACTCTTATAAACACTACTAAAACGTTCTTATAAACACTACTGAAACACTCTTACATACACTACTGAAACACTCTTATAAACACTACTGAAACACTCTTACATACACTACTGAAACACTCTTATAAACACTACTGAAACACTCTTATAAACACTACTGAAACATTCTTACATACACTACTGAAACACTCTTATAAACACTACTGAAATGTTTTTGTCTCACGCACACACACACACACACACCTGGAATTATTTTTCACTAGTATGTATAAACGGATTTCACCTGTGTGTGTGTGTGCTTTTTACACGTGCGTGTGAGAGACAACAATTTCAGTAGTATGTGTGCAAAGATTTCAGTTATGTGTTTGAGCGCATCTTACCAGTGTGTATGCAAGAATTTTACCAGTGTGTGTAAGAGCATCTTACCAGTGTGTATGGGAGCATCTTACCAGTGTGTGTAAGAGCATCTTACCAGTATGTATGGGAGCATCTTACCAGTGTGTGTAAGAGCATCTTACTAGTGTGTGTGAGCGATGTTGCATTCCGGTTCCGGTCACCAATAATCCCCGCCCCTTTTCAGACAAGTTTTTTTTTTTTTTTTTTTTTTTTTTTAAAGCCAAGTTGTGGACAAAATGTCTGCCGACAAGTAGCTTAACCGAGGTGGGAGCTCCACTTCATAATTTGAGGGCTTCAGCTGAGAATATAAGAACACTTTCAATGCAACAAGGGTCGGGCTGCCGCTGTGGGTCGCCCCTGCAGGACGCGGCACCTGAGCGGCCACACAGGTGCCTTTCTCCTCCCGACAGCCAAGCAGCCTGGTTCAAATGTTACCTTGCGAGTTTACACTGCACATATGCAACGTTTCAGTTCATGGACATCGAAGCAAGAGGAGGAAAAGGTAATTAGACATTATTTATTTCTAAATGATTGTTGAATCCCACGAAATGTAAGGCGACATGGCATTGTAGTGAGCTACAATGGTAACATGTCGAAATGTGAGTCACGTCGTGGTACGTCAGTAGCTGATCAAATACTAATGATAATGGATTACATTTATTTAGCGCTTTTCTATCGACTAGATAAGGGGTCCCCAAACCGGTTACGGCCCGCCAAAGTCCAACATCCGGCCCGCTGGAAAAAAATATTTTGTATTATTATTTTCAATCTGTCTTTTCTAGTCCATATTTTGGTGTCCCATAGCCGCTCAGGCTAATCATATTGTCTAAAAATGCATTTCCCTGTATGACTTATATCGTCTTAGCTGTTTTCATGTGATCTGATTGTTACATTCTTATTTCAGAGTCACCACACAGCTGCATGACCATTTCAACAAAGTCGGAATAAACAACCTCTGGATTCATGGAACTTCTCTGCACACAAATATATTAATTGGAATATTCAATAAATTTCACATAGAAACATTGTGATTATTATTTTCAACAGTGTGTTGAAAACAACCTTTTTTGGCTCAGAAAGGTTCCTTATGTCTTATTATTCATATGTTTTCAATACTTGTCGGTGTGTAATTCTAGACATAGATGTAAACATTAATGAGACAACAATGAACATTTTTCAACAAGTGAACCCACTTGAAAATGATGGCAACTATGGAATAGACATTTTCACTTCAATTCTGCACTTTATTCAGTGAACATGGGAATTATAAGGTTTGTCAAAATGTTTTCTTCACTTGTGCAGTGTATTCTGCAAATTAACATTTTGTTTAAACATTTTGAAAAAATAAATAAATAAGGAACATGTTATACAGACCTGTATGAAGTTGCCCACTTTATTATTGCAAATATCAAAATAACACTGCGATACGTTTGTGCTGTGAACATTTATGTTTCTACCGTTGAGGTTTTTAAGTTATTTTAAAATACATGTTCTGACTAGTAATGTCATCCAGCCCCCATTCTACCGAATTTCTCCCGATTTTCACCCGAACAACAATATTAAGGGCGTGCCGTCATGGCACTGCTTTTAGCGGCCTCTACAACCTGTCGACGCATCCGCTTTTTCACCATACAAACAGCGTACCGGCCCAGACACATGTTGTACTGTATTTTTCGGATTATAAATCGCAGTTTTTTTCATAGTTTGGCCAGGGGTGCGACTTATACTCAGGGGCGACTTATGTGTGAAATTATTTACACATTACCGTAAAATATCAAATAATATTATTTATCTCATTCACGTAAGAGACTAGACCTATAAAATTGCATGGGATTTAGCGATTAGGAGTGACAGATTGTTTGGTAAACATATAGCATGTTCTATATGTTATAGTTATTTGAATGACTCTTACCATAATATGTTATGTTAACATACCAGTTGGTTATTTATGCCTCATATAACGTACACTTATTCAGCCTGTTGTTCACTATTCTTTATTTATTTTAAATTGCCTTTCAAATGTCTATTCTTGCTGTTGGGTTTTATCAAATAAATGTCCCCAAAAAATGCGACTTATATATGTTTTTTTCCTTCTTTATTATGCATTTTCGGCCGGTAAATGGTAAATGGGTTATACTTGTATAGCGCTTTTCTACCTTCAAGGTACTCAAAGCGCTTTGACACTATTTCCACATTAACCCATTCACACACACATTCACACACTGATAGTGGGAGCTGCCATGCAAGGCCCTAACCACGACCCATCAAGAGCAAGGGTGAAGTGTCTTGCTCAAGGACACAACGGACGTGACAAGGTTGATAGAAGGTGGGGATTGAACCAGGAACCCTCAGGTTGCTGGCACGGCCACTCTCCCAACAGCGCCACGCCGGTGCGACTTATACTCCGAAAAATACGGTAGTCCTGGGTTCAGTCCTGGGCTCGGGATCTTTTCTGTGTGGAGTTTGCATGTTCTCCCCGTGACTGCGTGGGTTCCCTCCGGGTACTCCGGCTTCCTCCCACCTCCAAAGACATGCACCTGGGGATAGGTTGATTGGCAACACTAAATTGGCCCTAGTGTGTGAATGTGAGTGTGAATGTTGTCTGTCTTTCTGTGTTGGTCCTGTGATGAGGTGGTGACTTGTCCAGGGTGTAGTGCCTTCCGCCCCAAAGCAGCTGAGATACGCTCCAGCACCTCCCGCGACCCCAAAAAAAAGACAAGCGATAGAAAATGGATGGATGCATGGATGTTTACTGCGATGAGGTAGAGACTTGTCCAGGGTGTGCCCCGCCTTCCGCCCGATTGTAGCTGAGATAGGCTCCAGCGCCCCCCGCGACCCCGAAGGGAATAAGCGGTAGGAAATGGATGGATGGATGGGCATGGATGTTTACATTTATTTTGACGGCACATTTTATATTCTTGCCAAACTGACTTTTAACATATACTTGTTTGGACAGCTAAAATGTAAACAAATAAGCTGAACATATGCCTTGTATGACACCTGGCTTAAGTTTATTGCACAAACCCCTTACCATTGCAAATATTAAAACAACACTGCCATTGGTTTGTGCTGTAAAAAAAAAAAGTGTTTGTGCTGTTAAGTTTGTTGTTATTCCAAAATAGATTTTCTGACTGGTGATGTCATCCAGCCCCCCCACCTCCTCAAAATCTACCCAAACTTGTCCCAATTGTTTGTGCTGAATATTTTTTGGGTCCAAAATTATAGTTTAAGTTAATGTGTTAATATTTACACCTAGCCCCTAACCCAAATACAATAATCACAAACAAAAACATTGTGTATCACAAACGTTTGGGGAGATTTTGACAAAGTGTGTGTGATAATGGGGGCTGGATGACGTTACTAGTCAGAACATGTATTTTAAAATAACTTAAAAACCTCAACGGTAGAAACATAAATGTTCACAGCACAAACGTATCGCAGTGTTATTTTGATATTTGCAATAATAAAGTGGGCAACTTCATACAGGTCTGTATAACAGGTTCCTTATTTATTTATTTTTTACAAAATGGTTAAACAAAATGTTAATTTGCAGAATACACTGCACAAGTGAAGAAAACATTTTAACAAACCTTATAATTCCTATGTTCACTGAATAAAGTGCAGAATTGAAGTGAAAATGTCTATTCCATAGTTGCCATCATTTTCAAGTGGGTTCACTTGTTGAAAAATGTTCATTGTTGTCTCATTAATGTTTACATCTATGTCTGGAATTACACACCGACAAGTATTGAAAGCATATGAATAATAAGACATAAGGAACCTTTCTGAGCCAAAAAAGGTTGTTTTCAACACACTGTTGAAAATAATAACCACAATGTTTCTATGTGAAATTTATTGAATATTCCAATTATTATATTTGTGTGCAGAGAAATTCCATGAATCCAGAGGTTGTTTATTCCGTCTTTGTTGACTCTGAAATAAGAATGTAACAATCAGATCACATGAAAACAGCTAAGACAATATAAGTCATACAGGGAAATGCATTTTTAGACAATATGATTAGCCTGAGCGGCTAGGGGACACCAAAATATGGATTAGAAAAGACAGATTGAAAATAATAATACAAAATATTTTTTTCCAGCGGGCCGGATGTTGGACTTTGGCGGGCCGTAACCGGTTTGGGGACCCCTTATCTAGTCGATAGAAAAGCGCTAAATAAATGTAATCCATTATCATTAGTATTTGATCAGCTACTGACGTACCACGACGTGACTCACATTTCGACATGTTACCATTGTAGCGCACTACAATGCCATGTCGCCTTACATTTCGTAGGATTCAACAATCATTTAGAAATAAATAATGTCTAATTACCTTTTCCTCCTCTTGCTTCGATGTCCATGAACTGAAACGTTGCATATGTGCAGTGTAAACTCGCAAGGTAACATTTGCTCCAGGCTGCTTGGCTGTCGGGAGGAGAAAGGCACCTGTGTGGCCGCTCAGGTGCCGCGTCCTGCAGGGGCGACCCACAGCGGCAGCCTGACCCTTGTTGCATTGAAAGTGTTCTTATATTCTCAGCTGAAGCCCTCAAATTATGAAGTGGAGCTCCCACCTCGGTTAAGCTACTTGTCGGCAGACATTTTGTCCACAACTTGGCTTTAAAAAAAAAAAAAAAAAAAAAAAAAACTTGTCTGAAAAGGGGCGGGTATTATTGGTGACCTGAACCGGAATGCAACATCGCTCACACACACTAGTAAGATGCTCTTACACACACTGGTAAGATGCTCCCATACATACTGGTAAGATGCTCTTACACACACTGGTAAGATGCTCCCATACACACTGGTAAGATGCTCTTACACACACTGGTAAAATGCTTGCATACACACTGGTAAGATGCGCTCATACACATAACTGAAATCTTTGCACACATACTACTGAAATTGTTGTCTCTCACACGCACGTGTAAAAAGCACTCACACACACAGGTGAAATCCGTTTATACATACTAGTGAAAAATAATTCCAGGTGTTTGTGTGTGCGTGAGACAAAAACATTTCAGTAGTGTTTATAAGAGTGTTTCAGTAGTGTATGTAAGAATGTTTCAGTAGTGTTTATAAGAGTGTTTCAGTAGTGTTTATAAGAGAGTTTCAGTAGTGTTTATAAGAGTGTTTCAGTAGTGTATGTAAGAGTGTTTCAGTAGTGTTTTTAAGAGTGTTTCAGTAGTGTATGTAAGAGTGTTTCAGTAGTGTTTATAAGAGCGTTTCAGTAGTGTTTATAAGAGTGTTTCAGTAGTGTTTATAAGAGTGTTTCAGTAGTGTATGTAAGAGCATTTCAGTAGTGTTTATAAGAGTGTTTCAGTAGTGTATGTAAGAGCATTTCAGTAGTGTTTATAAGAGTGTTTCAGTAGTGTATGTAAGAGTATTTCAGTAGTGTTTATAAGAGTGTTTCAGTAGTGTATGTAAGAGCATTTCAGTAGTGTTTATAAGAGTGTTTCAGTAGTATTCATAAGAGTGTTTCAGTTGTTTATGTGAGAGCATTTCAGTAGTGTATGTAAGAGCATTTCAGTAGTGTTTATAAGAGTGTTTCAGTAGTGTGTATAAAAGAAAACGATTTCAGTTGTTTGTGTGAGAGCATTTCAGTAGTGTATGTAAGAGGTAATTCTGAATAATGTCCCTAACGGCCCCTCATATTGTGGAGCTCCTCACATCTGCACATTGTTTCCAATCATGGCCACCAGAAGCGAGAGCGATTCGGACCGAGAAAGCGACGATATATTTCCCCAAAGTCCCCAAAGTTACATACGTGAGACTTTTTGAGACTTTTATTAGTAGGTTGCACAGTGAAGTACATATTCCGTACAATTGACCACTAAATGGTAACACCCGAATAAGTTTTTCAACTTGTTTAAGTCGGGGTCCACTTAAGTTGATTCATGATACAGATATTTACTATCATCATAATACAGTCATCACACAAGATAATCATCAGGGTGTATACATTGAATTATTTACGTGACATGCACATAGCGGCACGCACGTACGGGCAAGCGATCAAATGTTTGGAAGCGTACTCACGGTACCGTGTCTGCGTATCCAACTCAAAGTCCTCCTGGTAAGAGTCTCTGTTGTCCCAGTTCTCCACAGGCCAATGGTATAGATGACTGTCATCTTTCGGGAATGTAAACAATGAAACACCGGCCGTGTTTGTGTGGCTAAAGTCGGCCGCAATACACCGCTTCCCTCCAACAGCTTTCTTCTTTGCTGTCTTCATTGTTCATTGAACAAATTGCAAAAGATTCACCAACACAGATGTCCAGAATACTGTGGAATTTTGCGATGAAACAGACGACTTAATAGCTGGCCATCATGCTGTCTCAAAATGTCCTCCACAATCTGCGACGACACGCGCTGACGTCATCATACCGAGACGTTTTCAGCAGGATATGTCGCGCAAAATTTGAAATTGCACTTTAGTAAGCTAACCCGGCTGTATTGGCATGTGTTGCAATGTTAAGATTTCTTTATTGATATATAAACTATCAGACTGCGTGGTCGGTAGTAGTGGGTTTCAGTAAGCCTTTACCATCCTAGTCACGTCCGTTGTGTCCTTGAGCAAGACACTTCACCCTTACTCCTGATGGGTGCTGGTTAGCGCCTTGCATGGCAGCTCCCGCCATCAGTGTGTGAATGTGTGTGTGAATGGGTGAATGTGGAAATACTGTCAAAGCGCTTTGAGTACCTTGAAGGTAGAAAAGCGCTATACAAGTATAACCCATTTATCATTTATTTATTTACACATGTTGCTGTGTTTAAAGAATATAGTGTAACGACCTGCTGAAGTTGATGTTGTGTTCTTGAGTTGCGAAAATGAGGAGTGAGGATAGTCGTGCGTGTGGAAGGTATGAGATAAGTTGAGCTGTGTTAGTATAGGTTGCTCAATAAAAGTTTAAAAGCAGCGTCAGACTTGGTGTGCACTTCTTCTGGACGCTACAATTGGTGTCAGAAGTAAAACTTTGCGCATACTGCCGCTGCTTGTGTGAATCCCGGACGTGAGCTCGCCGCAAAGAGAGAGAGAGGGTGGAAGGAGAGAGGCAGCGTCTACAGGTGCAGCGCAGGCTGCTTGGCATGGGGGAATTCCGCCCTCAATGAAGACTCCCAGGTTTGATGGCAAGGCGAACTGGGAGGCATTTCCTCCCACTTCTGACACCAATTGTAGCGTCCAGAAAAAGTGCACACCAAGTCTGACGCTCTTTTTAAACTTTTATTGAGCAACCTATACTAACACAGCTCAACTTATCTCGTTCTTTCCACACGCACGTCTATCCTCACTCCTCATTTCCGCAACAGCAACGCTTCCTCCTTCTTCGCCAATCACCTTACAGGCGTGCTACGTTCACAACAAAGAGGATGCAGGATAAAGTGACAGAAATTGAAATGTTTACATTGTAATATACATCAGGAAGTGTTGTGTAAGAAAGTGTTGAAAATAAAACCATCAAAAGCCATCTGCTTTTGTATAAAGATAAGTTAGGTTAAATGAAAATATTATTATTATTATTATTTATCTTACGGTATATCAAAAATAATTTGAGCAAAATTTAATTGAAATATTGTCGGTGTGGCCCTCCAGCAGTGCTCGGGTTGCTCATGCGGCCCCCGGTAAAAAATAATTGCCCACCCCTGGACTGCGGTGAAGTAGGGCGGCTTCGTCACATGAAAAAGCCTACAATCTTTGATTGTGTTTTCCACTCCATTTGCTGAATGGCGATATTTTTTCCGTAAAGTAAAAACAAAACAGTACTCGTTACCTGAGATACTAAGTATGTCATTATTATGACTTAGTAATTTAAAATAATGACAAAATAATGACTTACTATAAGTAAGCGTTTGCAATAAGCGTTTGAAAATAAGAGTTAAAAGTGGGGCCACATGCTGACATATGTACAACTCATCATGCTTACTTTATCACAGCATTTGGGAAGCCTGTAGTTGATTTTTATTATGGAAATGTTATAATTTTATCAACATGTGATAGCAGAGACCCTGCAATTCAAAACTAGGCTGCTACATTACAAATTATTAATGTAAATATAGCTGAAAAAATAGTACAATAGCAATAGGAGATACTATTCATCCCTGAACACCATGGAGTTCATGTAGGCTTTATGATGCAGTTACATTATTATATAAACTATCAGAGACAGATTCAGGAAACTCTTCATTTAACATAAAGTCCTTTTTTGCTGCTTCAACACAGCTCAATCAACACAGAACAAGGTAAAGTGAAATAACTTAGTTATTAACTGTCGGTCAATAATGCCTGTCTTTCTCTCAGACAGACAGGGCTTTGTTGTCCGTAACACACACACGCACACACACCGCATAGTGAGCTAATGTTACACTAAAAGCTAATTAGTCTTCACCTCAAGGACTGCGAGCGAACTGAGCTGCCGCGTATGTTTCTAGAACGTCAACGGGCTCATAGTGATGTTACTAGTAGTTGCTGGGAGGTGTTTCTTATAATTTGGGGAAAGTCCGCTGCCTTACCTGTTAAACACCTATCTGCTCACTCCACAGAAGGAGCACTGACTACATGCGCTCTGAATATGCAATGCTGATTGGCTGTTACATACGCTCTGAATACGCACTGCTGATTGGCTGTTACATGCGCTCTGAATACGCACTGCTGATTGGCTGTTACCGCTCTGCATGTAACCAATCAGATGGTTCTGTGGGTGGGACAATGCTGGGTGCTGCAGATATGTAATGACAGAGGCAGAGGCAGAACTAAGCGGAGCAGCTTGTTAAGACTTTAGTTTAGGCGGTGGCTCCTTGTGGTTAAGGCGCTGCGGGAAACCCTGAATTGCATGTATAATTAGGGTTAGGTTTTGTCAATGTGCAGTGAAGGTTTTCCATGTGCATTTGAATGGAGATTTTGGGTACAGTTAGGGTTTCCCATTAGTGTTTTATTATAGTTAGGGTTGATACAAGTTTATTTTGGACTTTTAAATTTGGAATTATCAGGATAATTCACTGGTTATTACTCACTTGCATTATTTAAATTATTCAAAAAAAAATTTTCAATAACCACACAAGACTTGAACCCTGACTTACATGTTCAGAGATAAAACATCACAACCGAGCCATCCAGACGGTATGTTGGGAAACACACAGAGTTAGGGTTTGTCAATAGGGTTTCAATGTGCAGTTGGTCTTTCCAATGAGGGTTTCAATGGAGAGTTAGGGTTGTTCATTAGGGTTAAGGGATAGCGGTTAGGGTTGTCCTAAAAATACAGTTATAGTTCGGGCTTCTCAGTAAGTTTTTAATGTACAGTTAGGGTTTCCATCAGGATTTTATTGTACTTCGGGTCGATCTTTTTTTATTGGGATTTTTAAATATGGATTTTTCGGGATGATTTACCTGTTATTACTCATTTACATTATTTAACTTATTAAAAAAAAAACAATTTCAATCTTTACAGAGATCGCACACAGGTCTTGAACAAAAACCTACTTATTTAGAGCGCAAGCATCATAACCCAATGTGCAATCCAGCCGTTATTGTTGGAAATAAACTTAAGGCTACAATTTGTCAATAAGGTTTTAATATGCAATTAGGATTTCCTCTGAGGGTTTCAATATAGAGTTAGTGTTGTCCATTCAGGTTAAAGGGGAACATTATCACCAGACCTATGTAAGCGTCAATATATACCTTGATGTTGCAGAAAAAAGACCATATATTTTTTTAACCGATTTCCGAACTCTAAATGGGTGAATTTTGGCGAATTAAACGCCTTTCTAATATTCGCTCTCGGAGCGATGACGTCACAACGTGACGTCACATCGGGAAGCAATCCGCCATTTTCTCAAACACCGAGTCAAATCAGCTCTGTTATTTTCCGTTTTTTTCGACTGTTTTCCGTACTTTGGAGACATCATGCCTTGTCGGTGTGTTGTCGGAGGGTGTAACAACACAAACAGGGACGGATTCAAGTTGCACCAGTGGCCCAAAGATGCGAAAGTGGCAAGAAATTGGACGTTTGTTCCGCACACTTTACCGACGAAAGCTATGCTACGACAGAGATGGCAAGAATGTGTGGATATCCTGCGACACTCAAAGCAGATGCATTTCCAACGATAAAGTCAAAGAAATCTGCCGCCAGACCCCCATTGAATCTGCTGGAGTGTGTAAGCAATTCAGGGACAAAGGACTCCGTAGCACGGCAAGCAATGGCGGCAGTTTGTTCCCGCAGACGAGCGAGCTAAACCCCCTGGATGTCTTGGCTCACACCGAAGATGATCAAGAGAAGAATATCAACCCTAGCTTTCCTGGCCTGCTGACATGAGGGTATGTCTACAGAATATATTAATTGATGAAAATTGGGTTGTCTGCACTCTCAAAGTGCATGTTGTTGCCAAATGTAATTCATATGCTGTAAACCTAGTTCATAGTTGTTAGTTTCTTTTAATGCCAAACAAACACATACCAATCGTTGGTTAGAAGGCGATCGCCGAATTCGTCCTCGCTTTCTCCCGTGTCGCTGGCTGTCGTGTCGTTTTCGCCGGTTTCACTTGCATACGGTTCAAACCGATAAGGCTCAATAGCTTCAGTTTCTTCTTCAATTTCGTTTTCGCTACCTGCCTCCACACTACAACCATCCGTTTCAATACATTCGTAATCTGTTGAATCGCTTAAGCCGCTGAAATTCGAGTCTGAATCCGAGCTAATGTCGCTATAGCTTGCTGTTCTTTCCGCCATGTTTGTTTGTGTTGGCTTCGCTATGTGACGTCACAGGAAAATGGACGGGTGTTTATAACGATGGTTAAAATCAGGCACTTTGAAGCTATTTTTAGGGATATTGCGTGATGAGTAAAATTTTGAAAAAAACTTCGAAAAATATAATAAGCCACTGGGAACTGATTTTTAATGGTTTTAGCCATTTTGAAATTGTGATAATGTTCCCCTTTAAGGGTAAATGGTTAGGGTTGTCCTCAAAGCACAGTTATGGTTAGGGTTTCTCAGTAGGTTTTTAATGTACAGTTCGGGATTCCCAATAGTGTTTTATTGAACTTAGGTTTGATACATGTTTCATTAGGACTTTTATTGGGGATTAATTAGGATGATTGTGTGGTTAGTACTCATTTGATGATTGAAACATTATAAAAAAATAAAATTTCAAATATTTCAATAATGGGGGCCTGAACTCTTATCTACTTGTTCAGGAATCAAGCATCATAACCCAGTGAACCATCCAGCCCTACACTTGTCGATATATATGTCTGTACTAATGTATCTCTATGAGTTTTACTAGAAACATTTGCTTTTGTAAGATTTGCAAAAGCAACAATTAGTTTTTAACTCAAGATGACAGTAATGTTCTTAGAATCCATCCATCCATCCATTTTCTACCGCTTATTCCCTTTGGGGTCGCGGGGGGCGCTGGAGCCTATCTCAGCTACAATCGAGCGGAAGGCGGGGTTAGAATCTGGAGAAAACTCATTTGAGCAATATAAAAAAATATTCAATGATAATTCTTAAATCAAACAGTAAAAAATGCCTAAATATGCCTGTATTAATGTACATCTGTTGGTTCTACTAAAAACATGTGCTTTTGGTTTGCAAAAAGAAAAAAAGTTTTTACCTCAATATTTTAGTAATGTTCTTAGAATCCAGAGAAAACTCATTTGAGTAGAATACAAATATCTTAAGGATAACTCCTAATTCAAACATGCAATATGCCTAAATATGCCTGTATTAATGTATCTCTGTAATTTTTACTAGAAACATGTGCTTTTGTAAACCCAACAATTAGTTTTTATCATAATATGACAGTAACGTTATTAGAATCTGAAGAAAACTCGTTTGAAGCAAACATTACTTAATATTCCTGTATTAATGTATCTTTGTGATTTTTACAAAAGCGCTACTGTGCTCTTGGAGGGTTTTGAAAATGCAAAAATGTAACTCCAAAAAACTTGTTTGAAGCAACATTTTTTTTTCAAGAATACTTCCTAAACCAACCATGCAATATGTCTAAATATGCCTCTATTAATGTATCTCTGTGAGTTTTACTAGAAACATGTACTTTTGTAAGGTTTGCGAATGCAAATATTAATTTTTACCTTAAAATCACTAATATTCTTGCAATCCGCAGAAAACTTGTTTGAAGCAATAAAAACATGTTTCAAAGATAACTCCTAAACCAAACTGTATTGATGCATCTCTGTGAGTTTTACTATAAACATGTGCTCTGGCAAACCCAAAATGTAGCTTTTAACTCAATATGACAGTAATGTTTTTAAAATCTGGAGAAAATGTGATTGAAGCAATAAGAAATTGTATTTAAGGTAACTCCTAAACCAAACATGCCATCCATCCATCCATCCATTTTCTACCGCTTATTCCCTTTGGGGTCGCGGGGGGCGCTGGAGCCTATCTCAGCTACAATCGGGCGGAAGGCGGGGTACACCCTGGACAAGTCGCCACCTCATCGCAGGGCCAACACAGATAGACAGACAACATTCACACTCACATCCACACACTAGGGCCAATTTAGTGTTGCCAATCAACTTATCCCCAGGTGCATGTCTTTGGAAGTGGGAGGAAGCCGGAGTACCCGGAGGGAACCCACGCAGTCACGGGGAGAACATGCAAACTCCACACAGATAACATCTGTGTGGAGTTTACCAATAGTGTGTGTTAATCCACTATTGGTAACATTAGCAAGCTAGGTGGACGTCAAGGGCTGCGCAGCATTTGCAAAAGCGAGGCGGTCAGCGAGGGTCATGTGGGTGTCGGAGGCCCCGGTTGCCGTGCAGAGCAGCTGAAGCGGACATGGAAAATAAGTCTCCGGCGGCATCGGTAGGCTTGGCCCTGTCAACTTCACCAGCCACCTCCTCCTTTGCCACTACCTTCTCAACTGGCTACGCACCAAGTGCTCTGTCTTCGCCAACATCTTCCTCAAAAATTTGCAATGAGAATGTCTGATAAAGCTGACACTGAAACAATGAAGGTTTCCGAGGCTGATGACACCGCGTCAAATCGAAAGGACAACGCCATTCAGTCCGAGGTGTCTGAGAAGGGCGACAAAGACGATCCTGACCAAACATGCAATATGCATAAATATGCCTGTACTAATGTATCTCTGAGTTTGTGCTTTTGTAAGCTTTTCAATTTGAAAAATTAGTTTTTACCTCAATATGACTAATGTTCTTGGAATCCGGAGACAATGTGTTTGAAGCAATACAACATTGTTTCAAGCATAAATCCTAAACCAAACATGCAATATGTCTAATAATTTCTGTAAAAGTCGGTAGAGTGGCCGTGCCAGCAATCGGAGGGTTGCTGGTTACTCGGGTTCAATCCCCACCTTCTACCATCCTAGTCACGTCCGTTGTGTCCTTGGGCAAGACACTTCACCCCTTGCTCCTGATGGCTGCTGGTTAGCGCCTTGCATGGAAGCTCCCGCCATCAGTGTGTGAATGTGTGTGTGAATGGGTGAATGTGGAAATACTGTCAAAGCGCTTTGAGGACCTTGAAGGTAGAAGAATGCTATACAAGTATAACCCATATTATTGTATCTTTGAGTTTTACCAGAGACATGTGCTTTTGAATGTTTTGCAAACGGAAAAAAATGTTTTTACCTTAATATGACAGTAATGTTTTTAGAATCAGGAGAAAACTAGTTTGAAACAAGACACAAATGTTTCATGGATAACTCCTGAACCAAACATGAAATATGCCTAAATATGCCTGTATACCTGTTAGTTTACTAAAAACATGTGCTTTTGTTAGGTTTGCAAAAAGAAAAAAAATCGTTTTTACCTCAATATTCAGTAATGTTCTTAGAATCAGGAGAAAACTTGTTGAAGCAATTAATGTTAATGGATAACTCCTAAACCAAACATGCAATATGTTTTAATTTGACTGGATTTATGTATATTAATGAATTTTATTAAGAACATGTGTTTTTGTAAAGTTTGCAAACGAAAACAACTAGTGTTTACCTCAATATGAAAATAATGTTATTAGAATCCAGAGAAAACTTGTTTGTAGTATTTAAAAAAAAAAAAAATGTTTTAAGAAAACTTATAAACCAAACATGCAATATGTGTAAATATGCCTGTATTATTATATCTATGTGAGTTCTACTAGAAACATGTGACTTTGTGTTTGCAATGCAAAAAATAGTTTTTACCTCAAAAACACAGTAATGTTCTTAGAATCCGGAGAACACACGTTTGAAGCAATAACATTTGTTTTCAACGATACTCCTAAACCAAAAATGCAAAATCTCTAAATATGTATTCTACAAGGAACATGTGCTTTGCCAACGCAAAAATGTTTCACCTCAATATGACAGTAATGTTCTTAGAAGCAGGAGAAAGCTTGTTTAAAGTAATACAAAATATATTTCAAGAGTAACTCCTAAACCAAAAATGCAATATGTCTAAATATGCCTGTATTATTGTATCGCTGTGAGTTTTACTAGAAACATGCTTTTGTAAGATTTGCAACAGTAAAAAAAAATGTTTTTGCCTTAATATGACAGTAATGTTCTTAGAATCCGGAAAAAAAACTCCTTAGAAGCAATAAAAAAATGTTTCAACGATAACTCTTAAACCAAACAGGAAATATGCCTAAATATGCCTGTATGAATGTCTGGTAGTTCTACTAAAAACATGTGCTTTTGGTTTGAAAAAGAAGAAATAGTTTTAACCTCAATATTTCAGCAATGTTCTTAGACTCCAGCGACAACTCCTTTGAAGCAATACAATAATATCTTAAGGATAACTCCCAAATCAAACATGCAAGATGTCTAAATATGCCTGTATTTATGTATCTTTGTGAATTCTACTAAAACATTAGCTTTTGTTAGGTTTGCAAACAGAACAAATTCTCGTTTATCTCAAAATGTCAGTAATGTTCTTAGATTCCAGAGAAAATTTGTTTAAAGCAAAAATAATAGATTTCAAGGATACTTCCTAAACCAAACATGCAATATGTCTAAATATGCCTGTATTATTGAATCTATGTTAGTTTTACTGGAAAAATGTTCTTTTGTTTGTTAAAAAACAATAATTAGTTTTTTACTCAATACGATGTTCTTAGAATCTGGAAAAAAGGCATTTGAAACAATGAACAATTATTTTAAGCATCATTTCTAAACCAAACATTCAATATGTCTAATAATGCCTGTGTTAATGTATCTTTGTGAGTTTTAATAGAGACATGTGCTTTTGTAAAGTTTGCAAACCCAAAAAACTAGTTTTTTTATGAGTAATGTTCTTAGAATCCAGAGATAATGTGTTTGAAGCAATAACAAATTGTTTCAAGCATAACTCCTAAACCAAACATGCAATAAATCTAATAATCTGTAGAATTAATTTTACTGTGCATTGTATTTCCTAAGGACGCAAATGTATTATAGTATATTTAAGAGTTTCGCGAGAGACATGTGCTTTTGTAAGGTTTGAAAACACAATAACTAGTTTTTTACTCATTATGATAGTAATGTTCTTAGAATCCTGAGATAATGCGTTTGAGACAATTATAACATTATTCAAGCATAACTCCTGAACTAGACATGCTATATGTCTAACAATGCCTGTATTAATGTATCATTATGAGTTTTAGTAAATATGTGTGTTTTTTGTAAAGTTTGCAAAAAACAAAAATTAGTTAGCAGGGGTCATAGAGGTCGGGTGCGATGTGAGCTGGGCGGCAGCCGAAGGCAGTGCACTTGGCGGTCCGATCCTCGGCTACAGAAGCTAGCTCTTGGGATGTGGAACGTCACCTCGCTGGGGGGGAAGGAGGCTGAGCTAGTGCGCGAGGTGGAGAAGTTCCGGCTAGATATAGTCGGACTCACTTCGACGCACAGCAAAGGCCCTGGAACCAGTTCTCTCGAGAGGGGCTGGACCCTCTTCCACTCTGGCGTTGCCGGCAGTGAGAGGCGACGGGCTGGCGTGGCAATTCTTGTTTCCCCCCCGGCTCAGAGCCTGCACGTTGGAGTTCAACCCGGTGGACGAGAGGGTAGCTTCCCTCCGCCTTCGGGTGGGGGAACGGGTCCTGACTGTGGTTTGCGCTTACGCGCTAAACCGCAGCTCAGAGTACCCACCCTTTTTGGATTCACTCGAGGGAGTACTTGAGAGTGCACCCCCGGGTGATTCCCTCGTTCTACTGGGGGACTTCAATGCTCATGTTGGCAGCGACAGTGAAACCTGGAGAGGCGTGATTGGGAAGAATGGCTGCCCGGATCTGAACCCGAGCGGAGTTTTGTTATTGGACTTTTGTGCCCGTCACAGATTGTCCATAACGAACACCATGTTCAAACATAAGGGTGTCCATATGTGCACTTGGCACCAGGACACCCTAGGCCGCAGTTCCATGATCGACTTTGTAGTTGTGTCATCGGAATTGCGGCCTCATGTTTTGGACACTCGGGTGAAGAGAGGGGCGGAGCTTTCTACCGATCACCACCTGGTGGTGAGTTGGCTGCGATGGTGGGGGAGGATGCCGGACAGACCTGGCAGGCCCAAACGCATTGTGAGGGTTTGCTGGGAACGTCTGGCAGAGTCTCCTGTCAGAGAGAGTTTCAATTCCCACCTCCGGAAGAACTTTAAACATGTCACGAGGGAGGTGCTGGACATTGAGTCCGAATGGACCATGTTCCGCGCCTCTATTGTCGAGGCGGCTGATTGGAGCTGTGGCCGCAAGGTAGTTGGTGCTTGTCGTGGCAGTAATCCTAGAACCCGTTGGTGGACACCGGCGGTGAGGGATGCCGTCAAGCTGAAGAAGGAGTCTTATCGGGTTCTTTTGGCTCATAGGACTCCTGAGGCAGCGGACAGGTACCGACAGGCCAAGCGGTGTGCGGCTTTAGCGGTCGCGGAGGCAAAAACTCGGACATGGGAGGAGTTCGGGGAAGCCATGGAAAACGACTTCCGGACGGCTTCGAAGCAATTCTGGACCACCATCTGCCGCCTCAGGAAGGGGAAGCAGTGCACTATCAACACCGTGTATGGCGAGGATGGTGTTCTGCTGACCTCGACTGCGGATGTTGTGGATCGGTGGAGGGAATACTTCGAAGACCTCCTCAATCCCACCAACACGTCTTCCTATGAGGAAGCAGTGCCTGGGGAATCTGTGGTGGGCTCTCCTATTTCTGGGGCTGAGGTTGCTGAGGTAGTTAAAAAGCTCCTCGGTGGCAAGGCCCCAGGGGTGGATGAGACCCGCCCGGAGTTCCTTAAGGCTCTGGATGCTGTGGGGCTGTCTTGGTTGACAAGACTCTGCAGCATCGCGTGGACATCGGGGGCGGTACCTCTGGATTGGCAGACCGGGGTGGTGGTTCCTCTCTTTAAGAAGGGGAACCGGAGGGTGTGTTCTAACTATCGTGGGATCACACTCCTCAGCCTTCCCAGTAAGGTCTATTCAGGTGTACTGGAGAGGAGGCTACACCGGATAGTCGAACCTCGGATTCAGGAGGAACAGTGTGGTTTTCGTCCTAGTCGTGGAACTGTGGATCAGCTCTATACTCTCGGCAGGGTCCTTGAGGGTGCATGGGAGTTTGCCCAACCAGTCTACATGTGTTTTGTGGACTTGGAGAAGGCATTTGACCGTGTCCCTCGGGAGGTCCTGTGGGAAGTGCTCAGAGAGTATGGGGTATCGGACTGTCTGATTGTGGCAGTCCGCTCCCTGTATGATCAGTGCCAGAGCTTGGTCCGCATTGCCGGCAGAAAGTCGGACACGTTTCCAGTGAGGGTTGGACTCCGCCAAGGCTGCCCTTTGTCACCGATTCTGTTCATAACTTTTATGGACAGAATTTCTAGGCGCAGTCAAGGCGTTGAGGGGATCTGGTTTGGTGGCTGCAGGATTAGGTTTCTGCTTTTTGCAGATGATGTGGTCCTGATGGCTTCATCTGGCCAGGATCTTCAGCTCTCACTGGATCGGTTCGGAGCCGAGTGTGAAGCAACTGGGATGAAAATCAGCACCTCCAAGTCCGAGTCCATGGTTCTCGCCCGGAAAAGGGTGGAGTGCCATCTCCGGGTTGGGGAGGAGATCTTGCCCCAAGTGGAGGAGTTCAAGTACCTCGGAGTCTTGTTCACGAGTGAGGGAAGAGTGGATCGTGAGATCGACAGGCGGATCGGTGTGGCGTCTTCAGTAATGCGGACGCTGTATCGATCCGTTGTGGTGAAGAAGGAGCTGAGCCGGAAGGCAAAGCTCTCAATTTACCGGTCGATCTACGTTCCCACCCTCACCTATGGTCATGAGCGTTTGGTTATGACCGAAAGGACAAGATCACGGGTACAAGCGGCCGAAATGAGTTTCCTCCTGCGGGTGGCGGGGCTCTCCCTTAGAGATAGGGTGAGAAGCTCTACCATCCGGGGGGAGCTCAAAGTAAAGCCGCTGCTCCTCCACATCGAGAGGAGCCAGATGAGGTGGTTCGGGCATCTGGTCAGGATGCCACCCGAACGCCTCCCTAGGGAGGTGTTTAGGGCACGTCCGACCGGTAGGAGGCCGCGGGGAAGACCCAGGACACGTTGGGAAGACTATGTCTCCCGGCTGGCCTGGGAACGCCTCGGGGTCCCACAGGAAGAGCTGGACGAAGTGGCTGGGGAGAGGGAAGTCTGGGCTTCCCTGCTTAGGCTGCTGCCCCCGCGACCCGACCTCGAATAAGCGGAAGAAGATGGATGGATGGATGGCACAGGTTGTGGAGCTCCACACATCTGCACATTGTTTACAATCATGGCCACCAGCAACGAGAGTGATTCGGACCGAGAAAGCGACGATTTCCCCATTAATTTGAGCGAGGATGAAAGATTTGTGGATGAAGAAAGTGAGAGTGAAGGACTAGAGGGCAGTGGGAGCGATTCAGATAGGGAAGATGCTCTGAGAGGTGGGTGGGACCTGATATTCAGCTGGGAATGACTAAAACAGTAAATAAACACAAGACATATATATATACTCTATTAGCCACAACACAACCAGGCTTATATTTAATATGCCACAAATTAATACCGCATAACAAACACCTCCCCCCTCCCGTCCATATAACCTGCCAATACAACTCAAACACCTGCACAACACACTCAATCCCACAGCCCAAAGTATCGTTCACCTCCCCAAAGTTCATACAGCACATATATTTCCCCAAAGTCCCCAAAGTTACGTACGTGACATGCACATAGCAGCACGCACGTACGGGCAAGCGATCAAATGTTTGGAAGCCGCAGCTGCATGCCTACTCACGGTACCGCGTCTGCGCATCCAACTCAAAGTCCTCCTGGTAAGAGTCTCTGTTGTCCCAGTTCTCCACAGGCCAATGGTAAAGCTTGACTGTCATCTTCCGAGAATGTAAACAATGAAACACCGGCTGTGTTTGTGTTGCTGCATTTGGCCGCAATACACCACTTCCCACCTACAGCTTTCTGCTTTGCTGTCTCCATTGTTCTTTGAACAAATTGCAAAAGATTCACCAACACAGATGTCCAGAATACTGTGGAATTTTGCGATGAAAACAGACGACTTAATAGCTGGCCACCATGCTGTCCCAAAATTAACTCTACAATCCTTGACGTCACGCGCTGACGTCATCATACTGAGACGTTTTCAGCAGGATATGTCGCGCGGAATTTAAAATTGCAGTTTAGTAAGCTCACCCGGCCGTATTGGCATGTGTTGCAATGTTAAGATTTCACCATTAAAATATAAACTATCCGACTGCGTGGTTGGTAGTAGTGGGTTTCAGTAGGCCTTTAATATGACAGTAATGCCATTAGAACCCAGAAAAAACTTGATTGAAGCAAAAAAAAGTTGTTTCAAGTATAACTCCTAAACCAACATGAAATATGCCTAAATATGCCTCTATTAAAGTATCTCTGTGAGTTTTACTAGAAACATTTGCTTTTTTAAGGTTTGCAAACACAAAAAATAGTTTTTTACTCAATATGACAGTAATTTTCTTAGAATCAGGAATAAATGCGTTTGAAGCAATAAACAATTGTTTCAAGCATAACTCCTGAACCAAACATGTAATATGTCTAATAATGCCCGTGTTAATGTATCTTTGTGAGTTGTAATATAGTCATGTTCTTTTGTAAGGTTTACAAACACAAAAACTTATTTTTTACTCAAATGACAGTAATGTTCTTAGAATCCTGAGATAATGTGAAAAAAAGCAAGACAAAATTATTGAAACATAACTCTTGAACCAAACATGTGAAATGTCTAATAATGCCTACAATAATGTATACTTGTGAAATTTACTAGAACAATAATCTTTTGTAAAGTTTGCAAGGACAACATTTTTTTGTTTTTTTACTCAATTTAATAGAAACAGGTCCTTTTAAAAGGTGTACAAACACAAATATTTATTTTTTACTCAATATGACAGTATAACTTTCAAACTTAATATGACAGTTATTTAAACATAACTCCTAAACCAAACATGCAAAATGGCTAATAATGCCTGAAATAATGTATCTTTGTGAGTTTTACTACAAACACATGGTTGTGCAAGGTATGCAAACACAAAAAATAGTGTTTTACTCAATATGACAGTAATGTTCTTAGAATCCTGGGATAATGCGAAAAAAGCAATAAAATAATTATTGAAACATAACTCTTAAACCAAACATGCACAATATCTAATAATGCCTAGAATAATGTATATTTGTAAATTTTACAAATTTTGTAAAGTTTGCAAAAACAAATATGTGTTGTTTTTTACTCAATTTAATAGATACAGTTGCTTTTGGAAGGTGTGCAAACACAAATATTAGTTTTTTATGCAATATGACAGTATAACTTTCACACTTAATATGACAGTTATTTAAACAGAACTCCTAAACCAAAGATGCAAAATGGCTAATAATGCCTAAAATAATGTATCTTTGTGAGATTTACTACAAACACATGGTTTTGTAAGGTTTGCAAACACAAAAAATAGTGTTTTACTCAATATGACTGTAATGTACTTAAAATCCTGAGATAATGCGAAAAAAGCAATAAAAATGTATTCCAACATAATTACTAAACCAAACATGTGCGTTTTACTAGAATCAGTTGTTTTTGTAAGATTTGCAAACCCAAAAATTAGGTTTTACTCACTATGACAGTATACTGTCACACTCAATATGACAGTTATTTAAACATAACTCCTAAACCACACTTGAAAAATGGCTAATAATGCCTGAACTAATGTATCTTTCTGAGTTTTATAATGCCTGTATTAGAGTTTTAAGAGAAACAGGTGCTTTTGTAAGGTGTGCAAACACAAACATTTGTTTTTTACTCATAATGACAGTATTACTTTCACACTCAATATGACAGTTATTTCAACATAACTCCTAAACCAAACATGCAAAAAGGCAAGTAATGCCTGAAATAATGTATATTTGTGAGTTCTACTAGAAACATGAGCTTTTGTAAGGTTTACACTTACAAACATGTGTTTTTTACTCAATATCACAGTACAACTGTCACAATTAATAAGACACTTATTTAAACATAACTCCTGAACCAAACATAAAAAATGACTAATAATGCCTGAAATAATGCTTCCTTGGGAGTTTTACTAGAAACATATGCTTTTTTTAAGGCTTGCAAAGACAAAAAGTATTTTTTTACTCAATATGACAGTAATGTTCTTAAAATCCTGAGATAATGCGAAAAAAAGCAATACAAATGTATTCCAACATAATTACTAAACCAAACATGCAAAATGTGTAAAAATGCCTGTAATATTGAATCCATGTGAGTTTTACTAGAATCAGTTGTTTTTGTAAGATTTGCAAACACAAAAATTAGATTTTACTCACTATGACAGTATACTGTCACACTCAATATGACAGTTATTTAAACATAACTCCTAAACCACACATGAAAAATGCCTAATAATGCCTGCAATAATGCATCCTTGGGAGTTTTACACGAAACATATGCTTTTTTAAATCTTGCAAACACAAAAAGTAGTTTTTTTTTAACTCAATATGACAGTAATGTTCTTAAAATCCTGAGATAATGTGAAAAAAGCAATACAAATGTATTCAAACATAACTTCCAAACCAAACATGCAAAATGTGTAAAAATGCCTGTAATATTGAACCCATGTGAGTTTTACTAGAATCAGTTGAGCTGAGCTGCCACCTTAACGTGGTAGAGGAGTTTGCGTGTCCCAATGATCCTAGGAGCTATTTTGTCCAGGGGCTTTATGCCCCCTGGTAAGGTCTCCCAAGACAAACTGGTCCTAGATGAGGGATCAGACAAAGAGCAGCTCGAAGACCTCCATGAAAAATAAAAACCAAGGACCCAGATTTCCCTCGCCCGGACGCGGGTCACCGGGGCCCCCCTCTAGAGCCAGGCCCGGAGGTGGGGCACGATGGCGAGCGCCTGGTGGCTGTGCCCGGTCGGGCACAGCCCGAAGAGGCAACGTGGGTTCCCCCCTCCAATGGGCTCACCACCCATAGCAGGGGTCATAGAGGTCGGGTGCGATGTGAGCTGGGCAGCAGCCGAAGGCAGTGCACTTGGCGGTCCGATCCTCGGCTACAGAAGCTAGCTCTTGGGACGTGGAACGTCACCTCGCTGGGGGGGAAGGAGCCTGAGCTAGTGCGCGAGGTGGAGAAGTTCCAGCTAGATATAGTCGGACTCACTTCGACGCACAGCAAGGGCTCTGGAACCAGTTCTCTCGAGAGGGGCTGGACTCTCTTCCACTCTGGCGTTGCCGGCAGTGAGAGGCGACGGGCTGGGGTGGCAATTCTTGTTTCCCCCCGGCTCAGAGCCTGCACGTTGGAGTTCAACCCGGTGGACGAGAGGGTAGCTTCCCTCCGCCTTTGGGTGGGGGAACGGGTCCTGACTGTGGTTTGCGCTTACGCGCCAAACCGCAGCTCAGAGTACCCACCCTTTTTGGATTCACTCGAGGGAGTACTTGAGAGTGCTCCCCCGGGTGATTCCCTCGTTCTACTGGGGGACTTCAATGCTCATGTTGGCAGCGAGAGGAGCCAGATGAGGTGGTTCGGGCATCTGGTCAGGATGCCACCCGAACGCCTCCCTAGGGAGGTGTTTAGGGCACGTCCGACCGGTAGGAGGCCGCGGGGAAGACCCAGGACACGTTGGGAAGACTATGTCTCCCGGCTGGTCTGGGAACGCCTCGGGGTCCCACAGGAATAGCTGGACTAAGTGGCTGGGGAGAGGGAAGTCTGGGTTTCCATGCTTAGGCTGCTGCTCCCGCGACCGGACCTCGGATAAGCGAAAGAAGATGGATGGATGGATGGACAGTTGTTTTTGTAAGGTTTGCAAATATAAACATTAGGTTTTACTCATAATGACAGTATAACTGCCACACTCCATATGACAGTTATCTAAAAATGCCTGAAGTAATGTATCTTTGTAAGTAAATATTTTGTAAGGTTTGCAAAGACACAAGTTAGTTTTTTTTACTCAATATGACAGTAAAACTGTCATACTAAATCTGAAAGTTATATAAACATAACTCCAAAACCAAATGAATCTTTTTGAGTTTTACTATAATCAGGTGTTTTTGTAAGGTTTTCAAATACCATTTTTTTCCCCAATATGACATGGTTGTGTAAGGTTTGCAAACACAAAAAATAGTGTTTTACTCAATATGACAGTAATGTACTTAGGGTTCTGAGATAATGCAAAAAAAAGCAAGAAAAAATATAACATAACTCTAAACCAGGGGATAGGTTGATTGGCAACACTAAAATTGGCCCTAGTGTGTGAATGTGAGTGTGAATGTTGTCTGTCTATCTGTGTTGGCCCTGTGATGAGGTGGCGACTTGTCCAGGGTGTACACCGCCTTCCGCCCCTCCAATGGGCTCACCACTCATGGGCTGAGTCATAGAGTTCGGGTGCAGTGTGAGCTGGGCGGCAACCGAAGGCAATGCAATTGGCGGTTCGATCATCGGCGACATAAGCTATCTCTTGGGACGTGGAACGTCACCTCGCTGGGAGAGAAGGAGCCTGAGCTGGTGCGCGAGGTGGAGAAGTTCCGGCTAGATATGGTTGGACTCACTTCGACGCACAGCAAGGGCTCTGGAACCTGTTCTCTCGAGAGGTGCTGGACTCTCTTCCACTCTGGCGCTGCAAGCAATGAGAGGCTGGGGTGGAAATTCCTGTTGCCCCCCGGCTCAAAACCTGCACGTTGGACTCTAACCCAGTAGACGAGATGGTAGCTTCCCTCCGCCTTGGGGTTGGGGGCAGGGTCCTGACTGTTGTTTGTGTTTACGCACCAAACAGCAGCTGGATTCCCTTGAGGGAGTACTGGAGAGTGCTCCCTCGGGTAATTCCCTTGTTCTGCTGGGGGACTTCAACGCTCATGTTGGCAACGACAGTGAAACCTGGAGGGGCGTGATTGGGAAAAATGGCCACCAGGATCTGAACAAAAGTGGTGCTTTGTTATTGGACTTTTGCGCTCGTCACGGATTGTCCATAATAAACACAATGTTCAAACATAAGGGTGTCCATATGTGCACTTGGCACCAGGCCAGGCCTAAGCCGCAGTTCCATGATTGACTTTGTAGTTGTGTAAAGAGAGGGGCAGATCTTTCTACCGATCACCACCTGGTGGTGAGCTGGCTCCGATGGTGGGGGAGGATGCCGGACAGACCTGACAGGCCCAGAACGCATTGTGAGGGTCTGCTGGGAACGCCTAGCAGAGTCTCCTGTCAGAGAGAGTTTCAATTCCCACCTACGGAAGAACTTTGAACATGTCACGAGGGAGGTGCTGGACATTGAGTCTGAGTGGACCATGCTCCGTGCCTCTCTTGTCGTGGCGGCTGATTGGAGCTGTGGCCGCAAGGTGTTTGATGCCTGTCGTGGCGATAATCCTAGAACCCGCTGGTGGACACCAGCAGTCAGGGATGCTGTCAAGCTGACAAAAGAGCCTATTGGGTCCTTTTGGCTCATGGGACTCCAGAGGCAGCGGACAGGTACCGACAGGCCAAGCGAAGTGTGGCTTCAGCGGTCGCGGAGGCAAAAACTCGGACATGGTAGGAGTTTGGGGAAGCCATGGAAAACGTCTTCTGGACGGCTTCGAAGTGATTTTGGACCACCATCCGCCGCCTCGGGGGAGCAGTGCACTGTCAACACCGTGTATGGTGAGGATGGTGTGCTGCTGAACTCTACTGCGGCTGTTGTGGATCGGTAGAGGGAATACTTTGAAGACTTCCTCAATCCCACCAACACATCTTCCTATGAGTTGAAGTTAAAGTACCAATGTTTGTCACACACGCACTAGATGTGGCAAAATTATTCTCTGCATTTGACCCATCACCCTTGATCACGCCCTGGGAGGTGAGGGGCGCAGTGAACAGCAGCGGTGGACGCGCCCGGGAATAATTTTTGGTGATTTAACCCCCAATTTCACCCATGATGCTGAGGAAGCAGTGCCTGGAAAATCTGTGGTGGGCTCTCCTATTTCTGGGGCTGAGCTTGCTAAGGTAGTTAAAAAGCTCCTCGGTGGCAAGGCCCCGGGATGGATGAGCTCCGTCCGGAGTTCCTGAAGGCTCTGGATGCTATGGGGCTGTCTTGGTTGACAAGACTCTGCAACATCGCGTGGACATCGGGTGCGGTACCTCTGGATTGGCAGACCGGGGTGGTGGTTCCTCTCTTTAAGAAGGGGAATTCGGAGGGTGTGTTCCAACTATCGTGGATCACACTCCTCAGCCTTCCCAGTAAGGTCTATTCATGTGTACTGGAGAGGAGGCTACGCCGGGTAGTCGAACCTCGGATCCAGGATGAACAGAGTGGTTTTCGCCCTGGTCGTGGAACGGTAGACCAGCTCGGCAGGGTCCTTGAGTGTGCATGGGAGTTTGTCCAACCAGTTTACATGTGCTTTGTGGACTTGGAGAAGGCATTCCACCGTGTCCCCCGGGAAGTGTGGGGAGTGCTCAGAGAGTATGGGGTATCGGACTGTCTGATTGTGGCGGGTCTCTCCCTGTATGATCAGTATCAGAGCTTGGTCCGCATTGCCGGCAGTAAGTCGGACCCCTTTCCAGTGAGGGTTGGGCTACGCCAAGGCTGCCCTTTGTCACCGTTTCTGTTCATAACTTTTATGGACATAATTTCTAGACGCAGTCACGGCGTTGAGGGGATCCGGTTTGGTGGCTGCAAGATTAGGTCTCTGCTTTTTGCAGATGATGTGGTCCTGATGGCTTCACCTGGCCAGGATCTTCAGCTCTCATTGGATCGGTTCGCAGCCGGGTGTGAAGCGACTGGGATGAGAATCAGCACCTCCAAGTCCGAGTCCATGGTTCTCGCCAGGGAAAGGGTGGAGTGCAATCTCCAGGTTGGGGAGGAGATCTTGCCCCAAGTGGTGGAGTTCAAGTATCTTGGAGTCTTGTTCACGAGTGAGGGAAAAGTGGATCGTGAGAACCACAGGCGGATCGGTGCGGCGTCTTCAGTAATGAGGACGCTACATCGTTTCGTTGTGGTGAAGAAGGAGCTGAGCCAGAGGAAAAGCTCTCAGGTTACCGGTCGATCTACGTTACCATCCTCATCTATGGTTATGAGCTTGGGTTATGACCGAAAGGACAAGATCACGGGTACAAGCGGCCAAAATGAGTTTCCTCCGCCGGGTGGCGGGTCTCTCCCTTAGAGATAGGGTGAGAAGCTCTGTCATCCGGGAGAAACTCAGAGTAAAGCCGCTGCTCCTCCACATTGAGAGGAGCCAGATGAGGTGGTTCGGGCATCTGCTCAGGATACTACCCGAACACCTCCCTAGGGACGTGTTTAGGGCAAGTCCGACCGGCAGGAGGCCACGGCGAAGACCCAGGACACATTGGGAAGACTATGTCCTCGGCTGGCCTGGGAACGCCTCGGGATTCTTTGAGAAGAGCCGGACGAAGTGGCTGGGGAGAGGGAAGTCTGGGCTTCTCCGACTGGAAGGATAGACCGAAGATCAACAATACTACTATTACTTCTACTCTCAGGAGACACTGAACTCAACCCTGGACCTGTAATCACCCGGTTAATGTTGTCCCGGCTGGCAAAGCCTAGCAATGCTACTGCTAACGACGCCATTGAAGCTAACTTAGCTTCGGGACCTCCTATCTGCTCATCACAACCCGAGCTCACCTGTGCTCCAGCGATCGGTGGCTTGACAGAGGACTTCACCCCGTTCATCGACACGGTCGGCGGCTCGGGGGCGGCGGTGGAGGACAGCGGCGCGGCGGCGGCGGCGGCGGAGGACAGCGGTTTGGCGGCGGCGGCGAAGGACAGCGGCCCAGCGGCGAACAACGCGGCGGCGGTCAACGAGGTGACTGTCGACATCAACAGTGCGGAGGTCCTCCTGGCCTCTCCCGAGGCCCTGGGGGTCTTCACCGCGTCACCTGGACCCCCCAAGGTCTATAGGGGATACAGGGGATTCTTTGTACAAACTTGTTCTCAACAACAACAACAACAACATCACCAAAACCCGCAAAACTTCTTCAACTACGCCCCTCCCCCATCACCTGGCCGTTGAACAATGTGCCTCTCTCCCCCTCCCCCAAGTCTCTCCGTACTAACAGTGAATTGGACTGCAATACAACTCCATCTTCTGGACAATACCTCTCCCCAGCGGACTCTGATGTTATTTTTGGTTCCAGTGGGCTACACATCATCCACCTTAATGTGAACAGTCTCTCTGGAACGAAACTCGACCAAATCAGAGAAATGTTCCACAACAATAAGGTAAAAATTTTGTGTTTCTCTGAAACTAAATTAGATCAAAGTGTTTCTGACTCAGAGATAGAGATAGAAAACTTCTCGGTTATTAGAAAGGACAGGAATAAACATGGTGGTGGTGTTTGTATGTATATTCACCAGGATATTAAATACATAACTCGCACCGATCTTGACCACAATAACCTTGAATCTGTGTGGGCAGAAATCAAATTCACAAACGCTAAGCCGGTACTGATAGGGACGGTTTACAGACCCCCTAATCAGAGTGATTTCTATGGTGCTCTCGAGGAGTGCTTGGCTGGTGTAGACAATGTGGAGAAAATTATAACTGGAGATCTGAACACAGATATTCAACGCAGAGATGCACCTGTCTTCAAATCTTACAGCAAGCTTTGTAATCTGCACGGCCTCTCCCAACTAATAACACTACCCACAAGGGTGTGTGATTCCACCCAATCAACCATAGATCTCATTCTCTCATCAGACCGGCATAACATCAAAAATAGTGGGGTCATTATCTGTGGTCTTAGCGACCACTATCTAACCTTCTGCACCCGCAAAATAACTAAACCCAAAGCCAATGGCCACATAACAGCTCAATCCAGATCCGTTAAAATACACCAGTGATAATTTCAACCTTAAATTAGGTGAGTGGGACTGGTCCCCTGTGCTCACGAGCAACCTGGTCGATGTTGCTTGGGATCGCTTCAAAACAGCGTTCCTAGCGATACTAAATGATATGGCTCCCGTTAGAACAGTCAGGATCAAAGCCCGCTCTGAACCATGGATGAATCCAGACCTATTGGCTTCCATAAAAGACAGAGACAGAAAATAGTCTGAATACCAAAAGTGCAAAACCGAAGTAGATAAACAACCCAATAATAACCTCAAATCACTCCTTTCAACACTCAAAAAGCAATGCAATATATTAAGAAATAAGACAACTAACCTGACTAAATCCTTAAAAAAAAATTACATTACCGACAAAATAGAGGAAAACACAAATAAGCCACGTGAGCTCTGGAAAATCCTCAACAACCAGCTTCCTGGTTGCAGCCAGAAACTTAAAACCAGACTCACCAACATCAACATCAAGGAGGGTGACTCCCTCATTACAGACAAAATGGAGGTAGTAAGCAGACTTAACACCTTTTTCACCAGCATAGCCACAACTCTAGTCAACAAGCTGTCCCACCACTATGGTCGCTTTGGTGTAGAACACATTAAAGCCTTCTACAGAAAGCTAGGAGTGTCCAACAACAATTTCAAATTAGAAATGGTCTCAGCTGACGAGGTGATTAAAAAATTGAGCGCGCTCCACCCAAACAAGGCCACCGGCCTTGATAATTTCCCCCTCCAGTTTCCTCAGGGACTCTGCCACCACCATTGCCCCGATCATCACGCACATAATGAACCTCTCAATTACTCAAGGCCAAGTACCAAAAGATTTCAAAATAGCAAGAGTAACTCCCCTCTTTAAAAAAGGAAGCAAATAAGAACCTGGCAACTACCGACCTGTTTCTATTCTCAGTTCCATTTCGAAAGTAATGGAAAAAAATAGTTTATGAACAGGTCGATAGTTACCTTGCCACAAATAAACTCATGTACAAATTCCAATCCGGCTTCAGAACTTATCACTCCACTGACACATGCCTTCTCTATCTGACCGACCACATCAAACATGAGGTGGACGCAGGCAAATACTGCGGCATGGTCATGCTGGACCTTCAGAAGGCCTTTGACACCGTTAACCACACTATACTGTTGGATAAGCTCAGAGCAATCGGATTTGATAAAACCTCATCGAGCTGGATGCAATCTTACTTGGAGGGGAGGAAACAGGTGGTTGAGTTGAACGGCACCGTGTCCCCTGTGGAGTCCCCCAAGGCAGTATATTAGGGCCTTTACTGTTCCTAATATACATAAACGACATGTCATCAGCATGCGACTGTGAATTGTTTTTGTTTGCGGATGACTCGGCCCTGCTGGTATCCAGCAAGGACAAGTCACAGGTGGAGAATATCCTCAGTGCTGAACTCTGTAGAATTTGCACCTGCCTCGCTGACAACAAGCTATCCATACACTTAGGTAAAACGGAATTCATCCTGTTTGGGTCCCACATCAACCTTAAGAAAGTCAGTGACTTCACTATAAAAGTGGGTGACATTGTTATCGCCAGGAAGGATGAGGTCACCTACCTAGGTTCCATTCTAGAGGCTAATCTTTCCTGTAATAAAATGGCAACCAAGGTAATCAAAAAGGTCAACCAACGAACAAGATTTCTCTATAAAATCTCCTCTCTGGTCAACAAAAGCACCATGAAGATTCTGGCGGGTACTCTCGTTAAACTCTTTTTTGATTACGCATGCACCTCCTGGTACCCTAGCACCTCCAAAACCCTCAAATCTAGACTCCAAACATCCCAGAACAAGCTAGTCAGATTACTTCTAGACCTCCACCCCAGATCACACCTCACTCCTACCCACTTCTCCAAAGTGGGCTGGCTCAGGGTGGAGGACAGAGTAAAACAACTTGCACTGAGCCTTGTCTATAAAATCCGCTACACCTCCCTGATACCGAAGTACATGTCAAACTACTTCCTTAACGTAAATGACCGCCATAACCACAACACCAGAGGGAGCTCCACTAACCACGTTAAACCCAGATTCCAATCTAACAAAGGTCTTAACTCATTCTCTTTCTATGTCACATCAATGTGGAATGCACTCACAACAGGTGTAAAAGAAAGGGCATCTCTATCCTCCTTCAAAATCGCACTAAAAGAACACCTCCAGGCAACTTCAACCCTAAACTAACACCCTCCCTTCCTCATCATATCTCCTCGGATTGTAAATAATCAAATGTAAACAATCAAATGTAGTCACTTTTTCTTATAATTTCTGATCTCTCTCTCTGTGTCCACTACTTGCTGTACATATGTACCAAGTCAGACCTACACTGTTCCAATGTCAATTTCTCTGATGATGCAATTGTTGATGAAGTGTTGATTCCAACCCCCCCCCCTCCATATCCCATACCCCGGATTGTAAATAATGTAAATAATTCAATTTGTATACTGTGATGATTATCTTGTGTGATGACTGTATTATGAAAATAGTATATATCTGTATCATGAATCAATTTAAGTAGACCCCGACTTAAACAAGTTGAAAAACTTATTCGGGTGTTACCATTTAGTGGTCAATTGTACGGAATATGTACTTCACTGTGCAATCTACAAATAAAAGTTTCAATCAATCAATCAATCAATCTCTGCTTAGGCTGCTGCCCCCGCAACCCGACCTCGTAAAAGCGGAAGAAAATGGATGGATGGATGGATTTAGTATGACAGTTATACTGTCATATTGAGTAAAAAAACTAACTTGTGTCTTTGCAAACCTTACAGAATATATTGTTTCTAGTAAAACGCACAAAGATACATATCTCCAGGCGTTATTAGCCATTTTGCATGTGTGGTTTAGGAGTAATGTTTAAATAACTGTCAGATTGAGTGTGACAGTATACTGTCATAGTGAGAAAAACCCAAATTTTGTATTTGCAAACCTTACAAAAACAACTGATTCTAGTTAAACCTACATGGATACAATATTACAGGCATTTTTAGACATAATGCATGTTTGGTTTTGGAGTTATGTTTATACAACTTTCATATTTAGTATGACAGTTATGTCATATTGAGTAGAAAAAACTAACTTGTGTCTTTACAAACCTTACAAAATATGTTTTTCCAGTAAAACTCACAAATATACATTTCTCCAGGCATTAATAGCCATTTTGCATGTGGTTTAGGAATTATGTTTAAATAACTGTCAGATTGAGTGTGACAGTATACTGTCATAGTGAGTGAAACCCATATTTTGTAATTGCAAACCTTACAAAAACAACCAACTGATTCTAGTAAAAGATCACATGGATACACTAATACAGGCATTTTTAGACATAATCCATATTTGGTTTTGGACTTATGTTTATATAACTTTCATATTTAGTATGACAGTTATACTGTCATATTGAGTAAAGAAAACTAACTTGTGTATTTACAAACCTTACAAAATATTGTTTTCCAGTAAAACTCAGAGATACATTTCTCCAGGCATTATTAGCCGTTTTGCATGTGTGGTTTAGGAGTTTTGTTTAAATAACTATCATATTGAATGTGGCAGTTATACTGTCATGAGTAAAACCTAATTTTTGTATTTGTAAACCTTACCAAAATACCTGATTCTGGTAAAACTCACATAGATTTAATATTACAGGCATTTTTAGACGGATTGCAAGTTTGGTTTTGGAGTTATGTTTATATAACTTTCATTTTTAGTATGACAGTTATACCGTCATAATGAAATTAAAAAAAACTAACTTGTGTCTTTTACAAACCTTACAAAATATTGTTTTCCAGTAAAACTCACAAAGATCCATTTCTCCAGGCAATATTAGCCATTGTGCATGTGTGATTTAGATTTTAAATACCTGTCATATTGAGTGTGGCAGTTATACTGTCATTATGTGTCAAACCTAAGTTTTGTATTTGCAAACCTTACAAAAACAACTGATTCTAGTAAAAACTCAAATAGATACAATATTACAGGCATTTTTAAATATAATGCATGTTTGGTTTTGGAGTTATGTTATATAACTTTCATATTTAGTATGACAGTTATACTGTCATATTGAATAAAAACTGTTAAGTCTGGGCAAAAATGAGGACTCAGATGCAGAAGAGAGACAATTGACTCAGACTTTATTTAATTATTTTTCTTTGCTATCTCTTGGACAGAGTGATTAAACAAAGTGGCTACAAAATCTATCTATGATATACTTGAGTAACTAGAGGATGTGTAGCATAGGACATAAGGCAATAAACAGAAAATCACTCCAGGAGGAAAAGGGCAATAGCAAAATTTCTATACAAGTCTAATAACAAAAAACCAACAATCTATGATAATCTACAAAAAGATAATTTCACTCATGAAAAGAAGTCGAGAAGCTTGCAAACTAAAAGTGCTCCAGAAGGAGGGAAAAAAAGAAGACAAGGCACTATGAAAATTGATACAAAAAGACTAGGCCGAAAAAACTTTAGCAAAAGAAAATCACTCTCTCAGAGGAAACAAAGAAATCAATAAATAAAGCGAGACAATACTTATCAAGGCTGTGGACAAGGCTGGAGGTACGTAGCGAGACGATATACTCTGGCAACAAGACAGGGGAAGACGAGGACTATATACACATGAGGGAGGGTGACACAGGTGGACACAATCAGGCAATCAGGAGAGACATCAGACCAGTGACACAGGAGGAAGGGCAAGTGGCCTGAAACGAGAGGAGGATTAGAATTTTCAAAATAAAACAGGAAGTTTGCCAGACAACCCCAAAACAGGACTTCCCTCACCACGATGTGACAGTACCCCCCCCTTCTATGGCCGACTCTCGACGGCCCAGACTGTTCAGGGTGGTCTCTGTAGAAGTCCCTGATGAGAGTGGGGTCGACAATGTGGCGGGAAGGAACCCACTGTCTCTCTTCAGGTCCGTATCCTTCCCAATCTACCAGGAATTGTCTGCCCCGGCCCCGGTTGCGTACTGCCAACAAGCGTTTAACTTTGTATACTGTTCCACCTTCAATTACTTCGGGTGGTGGAGGGGACGTGGTGGGTGGGACCATGGTGCTTTCTTTGACTGGTTTGACCTGTCTACCCAGACCAGGTGTTTGCTCCATGTGGAGGGGTTCTGGCAGACCAAGCACCGGAGGCCGGTTTCCAGCTGCTGGTTAAGTCGTTCGGTCTGGCCGTTGGCTTCCGGATGATATCCTGATGTCAGGCTGGCCTTGGCTCCAATGAGTCGGCAGAACTCCCCCCAGAACCGTGATGCAAACTGAGGTCCCCGGTCTGAAACAATGTCTTTGGGAAATCCATGAACTCGGAATACATTAGTCATCATAGTCTCTGCCGTCTCCTTGGCGGATGGTAATTTAGGCATAGCAATGAATCTGACCATTTTGGAGAATCTGTCGACCACAGTGAGGACGGTGGTGTTACCTTGTGAGACCGGGAGGCCTGTAACGAAGTCCATCGAGATGTCTGACCACGGTCTGGAGGGGATGGGGAGCGGCTGGAGAAGTCCCATGCGAGACCTGGAAGACGTCTTGTTCCTGGCACAGACCGAACAGGCCTCTAAGTACTCCCGGACCTCCGTCTCCATGGCTGGCCACCAGAACCGCCGGGAGATCACAAACATTGTTCTTTTAACTCCCGGATGACACGAAAGCAGCGAGGTGTGAGCCCAATGAATCACCCGGGGACGCAGCTCAGTAGGGACAAACAATCGATTAACAGGACATCCCCTAGGTGGCGGGGCCACGCCGTTAGCTTGCTTTACCTCAGTTTCTATTGGCCAAGTTACCGCTCCTACCACACAGTTCAGTGGAAGGATGGTCTCAGGTTTCTTGGCCTCAAGCTCGGGGTCGAATAATCGTGACAAGGCGTCTGGCTTGACGTTGCGGGACCCCGGCCTGTAGGAGAGCGAGAAAGAAAAGCGATTAAAAAAAAGCGCCCACCTGGCCTGGCGAGAGTTGAGTCTCTTAGCCTTCTTTATGTATTCCAGGTTCTTGTGATCTGTCCAGACGATGAATGGGTGTTCGGCCCCCTCGAGCCAATGCCTCCATTCCTCCAAAGCGAGCTTCAACGCCAGCAACTCCCGATTGCCGACATCATAGTTTCTTTCAGCTTTGGACAGCCGCCGCGACAGAAAGGCACAGGGATGCATCTTCCCGTCCTGCTGAGAGCGTTGAGACAGCACTGCTCCAACTCCTTCATTAGAAGCGTCCACCTCCACGACGAACTGGCGCTGCGGGTCCGGAAATGGTGAGGATGGGCGCTGAGGTGAAGCGATGCTTGAGCGTCTGGAATGCCCTCTCTGCCTCTGGAGACCAGTGGAACCGCACCTGGGTGGAGGTAAGAGCATGGAGAGGAGCAGCTATTGCGCTGAAGTTTCTGACAAACCGCCTGTAAAAGTTAGCAAATCCCAAGAATTGCTGAACTTTCTTGCGGCTGTCAGGTGTCGGCCAATCGGCCACAGCGCTAACTTTAGCCGGATCCATCTGCACTCTTCCAGGGGCTACAATGAAGCCCAGGAATGAAACAGTGTCGGCATGAAAAACACTTTTTTCAGCTTTAACATATAGATCATTGTCTAAGAGTCTCTTTAAAACCTGATTTACATGGTCTTGGTGAGTGTCACTGTCAGGTGAATAAATCAATATGTCATCAACGTAAACATAGACAAAATGGTCCAGGAAGTCTCTTAGTACTTCGTTGATCATGGCTTGGAACACGGCCGGGGCATTGGTGAGACCAAAAGGCATGACTCTGTATTCATAATGACCATTGGGTGTGTTGAATCCGGTCTTCCACTCGTCTCCCTCTCTTATTCGGACCAGATGGTAAGCGTTGCGTAGGTCCAGCTTGGTGAATATTTTAGCCTGTTGGAGTTGGTCGAAGACAGTAGACATGAGGGGAAGAGGGTAACGGTTCTTGATGGTAATGTCATTCAGGGGACTGTAATCGATGCAGGGCCTTAACGACCCGTCTTTCTTCTTCACAAAGAAGAACCCTGCCCCTGCTGGCGATGATGACGGGCGAATCAAGCCAGTTTCCAGTGATGCCGAGATGTAATCGCTCATCGCAGCTTTTTCTGGACCAGAGACGGAGTACAGACGCCCCTTGGGAATTGTGGCCCCGGGCAGTAGCTCGATGGCACAGTCGTAAGAACGGTGGGGTGGAAGTGACAGGGCCTTGGTCTTGCTGAAGACTTGTCGTAGATGGTGATAACAGGGGGGGACAGAATTCAGGTCCGGAAATTCTGAGTCTGTGGCAGGATTAGCAGAGAAAAGATTAATTTCCTTGACATTTTCTTTCTGGGCTGTAGAAAAATTACAGTTCTGGGTACATTCCCTTCCCCATTCACTGATCTTCCCTGTCTTCCAATCCACACGAGGGTTATGCTGGTACAGCCATGGATACCCCAAGATCAACGGATGAGAAGGAGAAATAATCAAATATGGACAAATTTGTTCCTGATGGCCGTCAATGTTCATTTGGAAAGGTTCACTGATGTGTGTGATGGTGAAAAGCTCCTTACCATTCAGAGACCTGGCCCTAATGGGTTTAACTAGTGGTTCTGACTTGAGTCCTAGTCTCCTAGCTAAACCCCAGTCCATCAGACTCTCATCTGCCCCAGAGTCTATTAACGCCTCTAGAATTGTGACTGTGTGATGAGTTAACGTGATCTTGGTGAGGGTGCGTGGCCTCTGAGGAACAGCCAGAATGTGACTCACCGCCTGGGATCTCTTGGTTGGACATGAAACGACAAGATGGCCACCCTCTCCACAGTAAAAACATCTCCCCTCCATCAGCCGCTTGCGTCGCTCCTCTGGCGTCAGTCGGGCTCTCCCCAGCTGCATGGGCTCCTCATCCTGTTTGGTGCGTAAGTGAGGATGTAGCTCCGGGGGTGAGCGTCGAGTCGTCGACCAGTTAGGTGCTAAAGGATGGGTGGTTCTTTCTGCAGCTTCCGATCCTTCACCTCGCTGTCGTTTGAGCTGGGCCCGTCGGTTGTCCGTCCTGATGGCGAGCGCGATGAGGGCATCTAGATTGTCGGGTAGGTCCAGGGGAACGAGGAGGTCTTGTATGGAAGCACTGAGCCCTTTCAGAAAAATATCGTAAAGAGCCGTGTCTTCCCACCCGCTTTCTGCTGCCAGCATGCGGAAGCGGATGGCGTAGTCACACACGGAACTGCTGCCCTGCTTTAAACTGCTTAGTTCTTGTGCCTTTTCTCTGTTAGAGGTCACCGGGTCAAAAGTCTTGGTTAGCGCAGCTTGAAAGTCTGTGAAGGAGTGGCAGAGTGACGAGTTCCGCCCCCATTCGTCGGAAGCCCACGCCTTAGTTCTATCCGTAAGATGTGAAATCATGAAAGCAATCTTGGAACGTTCAGTGGGAAATGCATGGGGCATCAATTCAAAATTAATAGCACAGTCTATCAAAAACGTTTTGCACAAACCAGGAGCGCCAGCGTATGGCGTCGGAGGGGCCAGCTTGCATCCGGCTCCAAGGGGAGGTGAAGACAGAGTGGGAGCAGCGGGTGGCGTGGGGGGCTGTGACGCCGGAATTGGTCGAGCAAACTGCTCAAGTAGTCCTTGTAGCTGGGAGGAAAGGTGACCCATGTTTGCTGCCATCGCCGTCTGAAACTCATCCTGTCGGGCGAGTCGTGATTCCTGGGTGTGCAAGATTTCCGTCAGTTGTTTAGCCTCTGCTGAGTCCATACTGGCCAGAGTATACTGTTAAGTCTGGGCAAAAATGAGGACTCAGATGCAGAAGAGAGACAATTGACTCAGACTTTATTTAATTATTTTTCTTTGCTATCTCTTGGACAGAGTGATTAAACAAAGTGGCTACAAAATCTATCTATGATATACTTGAGTAACTAGAGGATGTGTAGCATAGGACATAAGGCAATAAACAGAAAATCACTCCATAAGGAGTAAAAGGGCAATAGCAAAATTTCTATACAAGTCTAATAACAAAAAACCAACAATCTATGATAATCTACAAAAAGATAATTTCACTCATGAAAAGAAATCGAGAAGCTTGCAAACTAAAAGCGCTCCAGAAGGAGGGAAAAAAAGAAGACAAGGCACTATGAAAATTGATACAAAAAGACTAAGCCGAAAAAACTTTAGCAAAAGAAAATCACTCTCTCAGAGGAAACAAAGAAATCAATAAATAAAGCGAGACAATACTTATCAAGGCTGTGGACAAGGCTGGAGGTACGTAGCGAGACGATATACTCTGGCAACAAGACAGGGGAAGACGAGGACTATATACACATGAGGGAGGGTGACACAGGTGGACACAATCAGGCAATCAGGAGAGACATCAGACCAGTGACACAGGAGGAAGAGCAAGTGGCCTGAAACGAGAGGAGGATTAGAATTTTCAAAATAAAACAGGAAGTTTGCCAGTCAACCCCAAAACAGGACTTCCCTCACCACGATGTGACAAAAAGTAATTATTTGTGTATTTGCAAACCTTACAAAATATATTTTTTCTTGTAAAACTAACAAAGCTACATGTCTCCAGGCATTATTAGCCATTTTGCATTTGTTGTTGTTAGGAGTTATGTTTAAATACATTTTTATTGCTTTTTTCGCATTATCTCAGGATTTTAAGAACATGACTGTCATATTGAGTAAAAAACTACTTTTTGTATTTGCAAGCCTTAAAAAAGCAAAAATGTTTCAAGTAAAACTCACAAGGATGCATTATTTCAGGCATTATAAGCCGTTTTTCATGTGTAGTTTAGGAGTTATGTTTAAATAACTGTCATATTGAGTGTGGCAGTTATACTGTCATATTGAGTAAAAAAAACTAACTTGTGTCTTTACAAACCTTACAAAATATGTTTTTTCAGTAAAACTCACAAAGATACATTTCTCCAGGCATTATTAGCCATTTTCCGTGTGGTTTAGGAGTTATGTTTAAATAACTGTCAGATTGAGTGTGACAGTATACTGTCATAGTGAGTAAAACCCATATTTTGTATTTGCAAACCTTACAAAAACAACTGATTCTAGTAAAACTCACATAGATACAATATTACAGGCATTTTTAGACATAATGCATATTTGGTTTTGGAGTTATGCTTATATAACTTTCATATTTATTATGACAGTTATACTGTCATGTTGAATAAAAAAACTAACTTGTCTTTGCAAACCTTACAAAATATATTTTTTCTAGTAAAACCAACAAAGATACACGTCTCCAGGCATTATTTGCCATTTTGCATTTGTTGTTTAGGAGTTATGTTTAAATACATTTGTATTGCTTTGTTTGCATTATCTCAGGATTCTAAGAACATTACAGTCATATTGAGTAAAAATTTACGTATTTGTTTGCAAGATTTAAAAAAGCATATGTTTCGAGTAAAACTCCCAAGGATGCATTATTTCAGGCATTATTAGCAATTTTTCATGTGTGGTTTAAGAGTTATGTTTAAATAACTGTCATATTGAGTGTGACAGTGAGTGTCATAGTGAGTAAAACCTAATTTTTGTATTTTTAAACCTTACAAAAACAACTGATTCTAGTAAATCTCACATCGATTAAATATTACAGGAATTTTTAGACATTCTTCATGTTTTGTTTAGGAATTATGATGGAATACATTTGTATTGCTTTTTTTGCATTATCTCAGGATTTTAAGAACATTACTGTTATGTTGAGGAAAAAATGCAATTTGTGTTTTTAAGCCTTAAAAAAGCATATGTTTCGAGTAAAACTCACAAGAATGCATTATTTCAGGCATTATTAGCCATTTTTCATGTGTAGTTTAGGAGTTATGTTTAAATAACTGCCATATTGAGCGTGGCAGTTATACTGTCACTATGTGTAAAACCTAATTTTTGTATTTGCAAACCTTACAAAAACAACTGATTCTAGTAAAACTCACATAAATACAATATTACAGGCATTTTTAGACATAATGTGTGATGGGACACAAGTAGGGGATTTTATTTGTTTTTATGTTTCATTGCCATGCATGTTTGAGTGTTTTTATTGCTGTGGAATTTGATTGTATTTTTGATTGCATGTTTTTACACGTTGCAGACTTTGATTGTATTTTTAATTGCATGTTTTTTCACTTTGCGGACTTTTTTATTCCTTGTGGACTTTGCTGGCATTTTAAGACGTTGCCCCTTTTAGCTTGTTGCCCCTGACAACCAAAGTGCCCAATCGAACGGCACCTGAAATCAGACGCACCTGTGGAGCATTAGGGCTGCACAATTTAAAAAGGAGCGACCAGGAGGTTCGAAAGGCTTGACAAGGAGGACCGGGTGAACGCGCGAAGGTTGGGAAGGAATCCCCAGGACTACCCAGAGGAAACTCTGCCTCCAAAGTAAGTGTCGTGCCTTGTGGATTTGCGGGGGTATTCAACTGCCTTGGGCTGTGGGTTTGCGGCTCGTGCGTCGTGCGCTGGCTTTGTGGTTCTGTGAGCAGGAGCGATCGGGACCCGGAGACTTGCGGAGACCCCCGGGAGAGACCAAGAGGCGGAGCGAGCCGGGACAAGTACGGCCACGTAGGTCCCGCGAGTGACCTGAGACTGGCGAGGATGGTGTGCGTACCCAATACTCCTCTGTGGAATTACAGCAGGGGCAGGGGAAACCCTGCCTTGTGTGTAAGTGTGACGTCAGCTTGAGAGTGTCTCAGTGTTTTTGAATTATTTTATCCCCGTGGTCTGCCTCCGATTTAATTTGTGTATAGGAGGATGCCATGGAAGTGAGCGGAGCCAGGACACTGACCACGCCTGTCGTGGCTGTACCCTCACCATATTATTGTTTACCAATTGGTATTTTTAGTGTTATTAACCTTGACTGTTTTTTAATTTGTATTGTAATAAATTGTAATTCAGCATCATTATCTTTCCTTATTTAGGTCGGTTGCTCTCACTGTATTGGGTTCTTAATATTTATATTAGTTTTTAGCAAAATGTTATTAGATTTTAATATCCCACCACTCGGGTCCATCACATATCTGGCGTTACCAGCAGGATCCATATTGTGAGAGCGCTGTTCCCAGTAGGGACAAGATGATGATGCAGGTGTATCCTGGCGCACCTTGGCTGCCCAGATTTAAAGGGCATGGTGACGATTTTAAGTATTCTGAGTGGAAGGAGCAGATTAAAAGGCTCCTGGGCAGCCAGGATATACCAGAGGCACGAAAAGTAGCCATTTTGTTGGGAGCGCTTACGAGTGAAGCGAAGCTTCAAATTTTGGTTTTAGATATGGAAGAGAAGGATAATACTCGGAAGATTTTTCTTATATGGGGATCAAACTACAACACCGGTCTTGAGGGCACAGTTTTTTAGCTGTGTACAAAAACCTGACGAAAATGTACAATCATTAATTTTGAGGCTGAGAGAACTTCATTGTAGACTTAAACAAGGTGATAATGATGATTCCCCCTCCGACAGTGCCCTGCGAGAGTAACTGCTGCTTGGATTCCGAGACGGACCACTAGCCCAAGCTCTGAGGGTGTATGCACGACGCAATCCAGACCAAGACTTCACTCCGCACAGAAGCTCTCCTATTGGACTCTGAATACAGCTCAACGCCATCTGAGGTAACCTGCTCGGCAGTCAATAAACAATTTGCTTCCCCGAGAACCCAAGAAAATTGGAAAGAGCAGTTGAAGCGGGAGATCATGGAGGACGTTAAGGGATACATGAAGGGACTCGCTCAGGAGATTATTGCCGAGCTAAAACCAGTCATACAGCCTCCTCCAGCTCGTCCGAACACACCGATCCCGTCGGAGATCTTCCAGCAGCGGCGTGTAGCCTACAATGAACGCGACGTGCAAGGTAGGCCCATCTGCCGTAACTGTAGAAAGGGGGGGCATATAGCCAGGTATTGTAGCACTGCAACACACATGCACCGGATTTAAACTAAATGTCCCTGCTGCTGAGGTCCGAGTTGCATGGCTGGCCACCACGCCAACATCATCCAGGGCCCCAGAAACATTTGTAGGTCAATGCGTCACAATACAAGTAGACGGTGGAGGCACTATTCTGCCAGGACTTTTAGACACCGGGTCCCAAGTGACTCTAATGTCCGAAAGCCTATTTAATGCTCACTTTACCGAAGCTAAGCTCGGAAGGACCCCTACCCTTTTTCGTCTAAGAGCAGCTAATGGCCTGGAAATCCCCTATGCGGTTCTTGATTTTGAGGTAGAGTGTGTTAAAGTTCCCGAAAGCGGAGTAGTAATTGTTGCGGATCAAAACTGTACACACCCCTTCATAATAGGTATGAATGTAATCGTGGGTTGTTGGGATGCCGTTTTTAAATGTCCTAAGACCTCTACTCTTCGGCATCTTCAAAAGCAGAAGGTGTGGAGGGAAGCTTTTGCTACATGTTCCCGTATAGATGCTGTTGCCGCTGAAGATGGCTTGCTCAGCCACATGAGACTGGCCTCGAAGACTATACTGTAAAAAATACGATTTGCAATTGTTGGACTAGTTATAGTTATCAATTTAGTCAGACTCAGAAATAAGGTTTCACTCTGTTACAGTGTCTGGCCAGCATACTTCTCTATCGTTGCATCAAAAGGTATTTTCAAAACACTACAACAAGGATTTTGGAGTTGCAATTAGGCAAACGTCTTTTTGTTGGAAACCCCGTAGATTCCGTTTCAGGGGCACGAGTGAGTGGGTGTTAGTTTGGACAGACGAAATCTCAATATCGACCTTGTGGCCATGCAGAGCTAGATAAAGATCAAGTTTTGACGATTTGTCGAGTATTTATTTGGCTAAAAAGGTAAGTGCTTTCTTTTCTTGTTTTCTAGACAAGGGTTGTAATGGCAAAGTGCACTGTACTATTTAAATTGAAAGATTAAAAACATGCTTTGCTAGCTAGACTACTGATGGCCTCAAAATAATATATTTCACCAATGAGAATAAATGGTCTAGCACTAAGGGCATTTAGTAAGACAACGGTGGTTTTGTGTAATTATGGCATAATGTATTTAGCAGAGAAAAGGTTCCACTCGTGCGCGGAAAAAAGACGGGGGAGCGGTGCAAAGGGTTCGGTCGGGCCTGTTAGTCATACAAGAAGCGTAGCTCAGGGAGTGCATGTTTGACGGTGAGGCTCGCCACCGGAGCAGAGACTGTGAACAGGTACCCTGGTTATAATCGACACCCGTGTAATATACATCAGTTGTGTTTTTATTCGAGTTTTAGTTTGCCACTGATATTAAGTCATGACCGTGGTTAAGCGTGTGTCGTGTGTGTGGCCTCGTCAAAGCCCAAGATGGCGGTCGCCGATAGCAATGACTGCTAAATGTAAAGCTGGTCACTTTCTGTGTGGGTCGAAACGAGGGTAATACATGTTTATAGCTATGTATGGTTAAGACATTGTGGTGATAACAAACTGTGTGAATGATGAACCGGGTAAATATTTTCGGATACTGAATGAGCAGTGTGTATTGACGAAAGAGCTAAGCTAATTATTACCCCGCCAGAATGCTCTAGGCCAGGGGATATCCCCCCCCCTCGTTCAAATGTGTTGTGGGTACTAGTGCTGCCGTGATTAGTCAACTGGCAATTTTCACGGCGGGCGAGAGAGAGAGAGAGATGTGAGCGTAACGTAGGCGTATCAATTAACACCGCCGACATTTATTTCACTATATTTTCAAGATAGTCGACCATGAAAAGGCCATTTTTTTAGCCGACGAGTTGTTCAACTATTGGCCGCCTATTTATTTTTGTTCTCCCGTCTCAAACGGCTCACTGTAATTCACTTCCACAAGTCTGTGCGCTGTGCGTGCCCTGCTGGAAAAGCAGATGAACTGAGAACAATAGAGTATTAAGACACGTTAATACAATTATTCAGTCCGGAGTAATGGTCTATTACTGAACTGTCATTTTCACGTTTTATGTAATTCATGTTTATGCATTACTTACCTGTACTTATGTTCAAAGGGGTGACTCTACACTAAACACAGTTTTTCCATAGCTAATATTACTTGCTAATACTTACCTGTAGGACCTGTTGAGTAAAGTTAACATATATTTGAGTACTTACCAAGAATATGTAGACAAAGTAACTGATATAATACGGAGTATGGTAAGAGTAGCATGTCTGTGTGGTGTAGCCTATACTATTTATGTGTAATATAAGGTGTATGAAGTATCTGTTTAATATAGGGTGGTGGAAAAAAAAATTGGGATTGTCTGCAGCTAAATGCTTTTAGTGAAACTAAATATTTCCATTTTATGTCTCTTGTGTTTCAGGGGAGGATTGAGAAGAGGAGGACACTCCGTTCATCCTGAAAAGGCCAAAACGTGGAGAGGTCAACCATGTTCCGGATTATCCACAACACCATGACGATTTTACTCTTGAAGAGGAAAGCGTTGCTCTGGTCGATGGGGAAAAAAAAAAAAAAAAAAGGACACAACATTGATACGGCACAAGATGGAGCTGACATTTTCCCTTCGGCGGAGAGAGGTAGTAGAGGGGCAGCCTATGATATCCGAAGTCCAGCAGAGATGGCCTGCACTGTTTTCCTGTGAAGAGGTATGGCTGTCATATATTTATTAACTGTCGTACTTATATGTTCATTGCACTGTATTAAATAGGTGTAGGAGTGTATTACATTGACACACTCCACTATACCTGCCCCACCACTCCACTACATGCTCCTCCAACATAAAGCACCCCACTATACCATCAGCCCTGAAATTTGAAGTCAAAAGCTCGCATTGTGATTAAAGTTAAATGCCATTGTTCCGCTGATTGTGTTTTTCAGATATCTTTAGAATTTCATCGCATCACCAGCAAAGACCTCCTGAAGACTTTCAATGAGTCCCTTGAGAATTATGCGCATCGCCTGCTCAGTCTGTACCGGGCTTGAAAGGGAGCTTTTGGTCAGCAAATAGAAGACTTCCTGGAGAAGCTTGATGAACAGGTAAGTGATGGACATGTGTCAGTAAAATGGATCTTATCAGTCATTGCTATGTGTTCTTTGTTTGTGCCATTTGATAATTATAACAATTTTTCATTTGCAAAAGTAGAAAATGCACTAGTCCGAAGGCTTGAAGTGTTTTTTTTTCCCTTTTCTTGAGCATGCTACTGGTCAGACTTGCGGTCTATTGGTCATTACTAAAAACAACTTGATTTTGCCATTTGTATTAATCCACTATGGCGCTTCACTAATGTATATGCTTATGTTTTCCACTGTATACTCTATAGACATCAGACATTGTGTCTCACCGAAAGATGACAGCACTGAGATGCTTTTTGTCCGGGACGACACAACTAAGTTTTCCTGCAGCATTTTGTAAGTAATAACAATAGGAAATTTACATGAAAATTACAAGTAATTTGTCCTAATGTAGCTTTAATGGAATAGTTCAACATTTTCATATTCTAGCTTGTTTCCCTGCTCTCTGGTTTAAGATTTGTCGATAGAATCCATTCCTTTAACTGTGCGTATTTTTTAAGAAAAAATCAGGCAATGGTTCCTCATCGCTTGTTAGATTAGCTCAAATACTGGTAGTCTATTGGTAGCCTACCTTCGCCAACAGTCAGAAGATAAACTTTACAACTCTATTCCGATTACATGGTACATGGTGTTAGTTTTAAGTTGCAGAAGAGAAGACGACGTTGCTGATGAATGTCTGAATATAAACTAAATTCACCTTGGCTCACAGTCGGCGGCGGCAAGCTAACACTTCCAATTGACTGCTAGTTTTTGAGCTAAGCTTTCGATGATCAACCTTCACCTATTCCTTCAAAAATGCACGAACAGTTAAAATGAATGATTTCTGTTGTCTTGAACCGGAGAGTGGGGCAACAAGCTAAAAAACTATTACTATTTTAACATTTTGAGTAGGATCTCATAGATGATGACAAAGATTTTATGCATAATACACTTAGTGTAGATTTCATTTTGTGCCCAGAGATGTATTTTAATGCCCAAATGTCATATTCTTTAGCCAATGCATATAACCATAAAGAAAAGTTCCTGCCCCAATTTTTTAAAATATTTAATGGTTAATGTTCTGCCTTCAATTAATTTTAAAGTAATTTAAGGGTTTTTTCCCTTTTTTTGAACATTGTGAAATTGTAATCGTTCCCAGAAGATCCATACCAGTCGGGCCCTAATTACATCCTTTTGTTTGACGTAACAGCGTGGCGCAGTGGAAGAGTGGCTGTGCGTGACCCGAGGGTCCCTGGTTCAATCCCCACCTAGTACCAACCTCGTCATGTCCGTTGTGTCCTGAGCAAGACACTTCACCCTTGCTCCTGATGGGTGCTGGTTAGCGCCTTGCATGGCAGCTCCCTCCATCAGTGTGTGAATGTGTGTGTGTGAATGGGTAAATGTGGAAGTAGTGTCAAAGCGCTTTGAGTACCGGTACCTTGAAGGTAGAAAAGCGCTATACAAGTACAACCCATTTATCATTTATTTATTTAACACTCAATCATGTATTTGTTACTATTCCTCAGGAAACTGACTTGAAGAAAGAGGGCTCAGAGGCGTGTCTGTTGGCATCCTTAACATCCTTGAAGAAGATGATCCTGCTGTATCACTCAACGTACGGGACTGGGCTGTTGTGTTGGAAGGTTCCATCGTGCTACATGACCTGCCAGACCTCGGTACCGCCTTTGCATACCTCTTTGGCCTATTGTATGCCATGAACATTGATTATCCAAAGGAGATGAAGTACACATATGAAGCCATTCAGACTATCTTTTTCGAGCTTGGCTCTGTGCTCAAGTCTCCTCTGCCTCTGAAATAGAGATTCTTTATAAAAAAATAAAATAAAGAATTGTTGAACTATTTCAGAGGCAGAGGAGACTTGAGCACAGAGCCAAGCTTGAAAAAGCTAATCTGAATGGTTTCATATGTGTACTTCATCTCCTTTGGATAATCAATGTTCATGGCATACAGTAGGCCAGAGGTATGCAAAGGCAGTACAGAGTTCTGGCGGGTTATGTAGCATAATGGTATTTTGTAAATCTCACTTAAATGTAGATATATATTTTTCTTTACATTAAAGTGAGGTTTACAAGAGGTGCATATTCACTGTCAACTGATCACGTTTGTCAACTTTTCTAATTTACAAAGCAAATTTTCTCTATGATGATAATTCTATCAAATCATTACACAATTATATTGCCTGGCTGCTGTAAAAACATTTATTTCTTAGCTTTTAACTTCAGTGTTACAGGGATCCAATTTTATTGTTAGGGAAGTGTTTTTTCACTTTAAAGGGGAACATTATCACAATTTTAGAAGGGTTAAAACCATTAAAAATCAGTTCCCAGTGGCTTATTTTATTTTTCGAAGTTTTTTAAAAAATTTTACTCATCACGCAATATCCCTAAAAAAAGCTTAAAAGTGCCTGATTTTAACCATCGTTATATACACCCGTCCATTTTCCTGTGACATCACACAGTGATGACAATACAAACAAACATGGCGGTTAGAACAGCAAGGTATAGCGACATTAGCTCGGATTCAGACTCGGATTTTAGCGGTTTAAGCGATTCAACAGATTACGCATGTATTGAAACGGATGGTTGTAGGTTGCTTAGGGGTGGCATGGCGTAGTGGGTAGAGCAACCGTGCCAGAAACCTGAGGGTTGCAGGTTCGCTCCCCGCCTCTTACCATCCAAAAATCGCTGCCGTTGTGTCCTTGGGCGGGACACTTCACCCTTTGCCCCCGGTGCCACTCACACCGGTGAATTGAATGATGAATGATAGGTGGTGGTCGGAGGGGCCGTTGGCGCAAATTGCAGCCACGCTTCCGTCAGTCTACCCCAGGGCAGCTGTGGCTATGAAAGTAGCTTACCACCACCAGGTGTGAACGATTGATGGGTTCTACATGTAAAGCGACTTTGGGTACTTAGAAAAGCGCTATATAAATCTCAGTTATTATTATTAGTGTGGAGGCAGGTAGCGAAAACGAAATTGAAGAAGAAACTGAAGCTATTGAGCCATATCGGTTTGAACCGTATGCAAGCGAAACCGACAAACGACACGACAGCCAGCGACACGGGAGAAAGCGAGGACGAATTCGGCGATCGCCTTCTAACCAACGATTGGTATGTGTTTGTTTGGCATTAAAGGAAACTAACAACTATGAACTAGGTTTACAGCATATGAAATACATTTGGCAACAATATGCACTTTGAGAGTGCAGACAGCCCAGTTTTCATCAATTAATATATTCTGTAGACATACCCTCATCCGCTCTCTTTTTCTGAAAGCTGATCTGTCCAGTCCAGTTGGAAATGCATCTGCTTTGAGTGTCGCAGGATATCCACACATTCTTGCCATCTCTGTCGTAGCATAGCTTTCGTCGGTAAAGTGTACGGAACAAACGTCCAATTTCTTGCCACTTTCGCATCTTTGGGCCACTGGTGCAACTTGAATCCGTCCCTGTTCGTGTTGTTACACCCTCCGACAACACACCGACGAGGCATGATGTCTCCAAGGTACGGAAAACAGTCGAAAAAACGGAAAATAACAGAGCTGATTTGACTCGGTGTTTGTAATGTGTTTGAGAAAATGGCGGATTGCTTCCCGATGTGACGTCACAACGTCACATCGAGAGCGAATAATAGTAAGGCGTTTAATTCACGCCCTGGTGGAGGCTATGCCTGGTGCAGTTGGCGTGGCAAAATCACTGGTCGTGGTGAACAGAGGTAGGCTGCCCCTCCGTGTTTATAACCCCCATTCCTACAGTATTTCCTTAAAACGATTTGAGAAGCTAGGGCAGCTGTTCTGTGTTGATAGTGATGTGCATGGAGTTGAGGATCTGTGTTTGTCTCTAGTAGAGGAGGGTGTGGTAGAAGTGTCACTCATTGATGCTACAGCCCAAACCAATCCAGAACTGTCCCCAGATGTTAGGGATGTGAGTGATAGGCCAGATCTGTCTGAGCAGCAACAGGTGCAGCTACGCGCCCTGCTGGCAAAGTGGGAGAAGGTGTCTGCACAACATGAGGAGGACTTTGGAAGGACCAGTGTTGTGCAACACAGGATTCCGACTGGAGATTCCGCCCTTACCAGGGAGAGATACCGACCCATCCCGCCTCTGTTGTATAAGGAAGTGAAGACACTGCTTTCAGGTATGCTTGAACAGAGAGTGATAAAGGAAAGCTGCAGTCCCTGGGCAGCGCCTATAGTGTTAGTCCGCAAAAAGGATTGGAGTTGGCGCTTTTGTGTCGACTACCGGAGGTTAAACTCAGTCACACATAAAGACGGCTTTCTGTTGCCCCGAATCGAAGAGACCTTTACTGGCCTGAGCAAATCTGAATGGTTTTCGACCTTAGACCTCGCTAGTGGGTATTGGCAAGTGGAGGTGCACCCGGACGATCGTGAAAAGACTGCATTTACAACTCCCCTCAGACTGTTCGAGTTTGAACGCATGCCATTTGGTCTATGCAATGCACGTGCCACTTTCCAACGGCTTATACAACATTGTTTGAATGGTTAAATAGCGGAATCATTGTTGGTTTATCTTGATGACATAATCATTTTTTCTGTTGATTTCCCTGCCCATCTACAGCACCTGGACCAGGTGTTTGAACGATTGCAGCGACATTGACTTAAACTCAAGCCCTCTAAGTGCAAGCTCTTTCAGCGTGAGGTGAAATTCTTGGGACACGTGGTGGATCGGGATGGGGTGCGACCGGACCCAGGTAAAATTAAGGCAGTACAGGACTGGGCTGCTACGACCACTGTCAAAGAGGTGAGGGCGTTTCTTGGATTGGCAGGCTATTACCGACGTTTTGTGGCTGGGTTTGCTAAAATAGCCCGTCCCCTAAATGGGCTCCTCACTGGCCGTCCCACCGACAAAAAGGCGCAGGCCCGCAAAATAGTGTGGACACCAGAGTGTTAGACGTCCTTTGAAGAGCTAAAAAAGGCTTTGACCTCTACACCCATCCTGGCGTATGCCCATTATGACCAGCCCTTTATAGTTTATACGGACGCAAGTAATCAGGGGCTCTGTGCCATTTTGTCGCAAATCTAAGATGGAAGTGAACGTGTCGTTGCTTACGCTAGTAGAAGCTTGCACCCTGCAGAACAGAATGAGGCTAATTATAGTTCCTTTTAAGTTCGAACTTCTGGCACTTAAATGGGCCGTGACAGAGAAATTTAAAGACTATTTGATCGGTGCACCTGCACACTGCAAACTTGGGCGTGGTAGAACAACGCTGGGTGGCGCAACTAGCTTCCTTTGATTATATTGTAAAGTACCATTCAGGGAAATCTAACATCAATGCAGATGTGCTGTCCAGGTTTCCTCTCCCTGCAGAGGGAGAGGTAACGCCACGGAGTCATGAACTTACCATTGCTGCTGTCGAAGTGACTCTGGGTAGAGAGTGGGAAGAAGCTCAGACTTTGGACCCAGACATCCAAACTGTGAAGAGGTACGTGAAATGGACGAGAGTCCCTAAACATACAGGACGCTTGTCTTTGTCTCAGCCTGTTCAGAGACTGCTGCGACATTGGAGGAAGCTGGAGGTGAGGGATGGAGTGCTGTACCATGTGGTTACCGATCAAGACACACTGGAGGAGTACCCTCAGATCGTGTGCCCAAGTACGAGGCGTGAGGAGGTCTGGAGGAGTATCCATGAGTCTGGAGCCCACTTTGGACCTGACAAGACCCTGGGCCGGATCTGGCAGCAGTTCTACTGGCCTAGTATGGAGGGGGAGGTACGGCAGTTCCATCAGCACTGTCTTGCATGTAGCCTACAGAAGAGTCGGGTTGAACCCAGGGCTGCCCTCCACCCAATTTCCGCAACATTTCCGTTGGAGGTAATTGGGCTAGATGTTTTAACTTTAGGTCGCCCCACTGACCCTTTGCAAAACATTTTAGTAGCAACTGATTTGTTTACGCAGTTTGCCTGGGCAATACCTACACACGACCAGACTGCACAAACAACTGTAAAAATGGTATGGAAATTCATAATACAGCAGTTTGGCTGTCCCGCGCGCTTCTATTCGGATCGCGGCCCTAACTTTGAGAGTGCATTGATGCAGCAACTTTGCGATATGTACGGTATAGCAAAAAGTCGCACGACACCCTACTATCCAGCCGGCAACGGTAGGGTAGAGCGCTTTAACCAAACATGCTCCGAACATTAGAGGCAGAAAAACAAAACCGCTGGCCAAAGTACTTGCCTGAACTAGTCCATGCTTACAATAATACTACACATAGTGCTACGGGCTATGCCCCATCCTTCCTCGTGTTTGGTAGGCACTTGCGGCTCCCGGTTGACGTGGGGTTAGGTATAAACCCGCGACAGGCGCGGTTTGATGTTCAGGGGTGGGTTGGGGACCACCAGAACCGACTCACTTTGGCATACAGCCTTGCTAGAGCAAAATCAACAAACGCAGCCTCCCAACAAAAGTGGCAATTTGATAAGAGGGCTCATGCTTTGCCTTTGACCCCTGGTGAGCGAGTGTTGGTCAGAAACAGGCGATGGCAGGGAAAAGGCAAACTGGACACATGGTGAGACCCTGAACCCCACATTATCTTGGACATTGTGGGAGAGACGGGGGTGGTTTAGCGGGTGCGCCCTGAGAAGGGTGGTCGGGAACATACTATCCACCGGAACGCTTTGAAAGTATGTACCGGGCCCCCTGTTGATCCTTCACTACCTCTGGGGGAACCACCCCCACAGACTCAAAACCGCAAACTGGCTGTGTTTTATGGGCTTCTGCCGCACCCAGAGGCTCGACTGGAGGCACCGGGTTCTGTGGAGCAACCCAGGCGCTCCACTTGCACAACCCGGCGACAGTTGCCTGCCCGCTATGCAGACTAGAGTTCCCCCCGTTGCAGGGACTGACAACGATAATGTATGGGGGGATGTGATGGGACACAAGTAGGGGATTTTATTTTTTTTATGTTTCATTGCCATGCATGTCTTTGAGTGTTTTTATTGCTGTGGAATTTGATTGTATTTTTAATTGCATTTTTTACACGTTGCAGACTTTGATTGTATTTTTAATTGCATGTTTTTATTCCTTGTGGACTTTGCTGGCGTTTTAAGACGAGGCGTGTTTTAGCTTGTTGCCCCTGACAACCAAAGTGCCCAATCGAATGGCACCTGAAATCAGACGCACCTGTGGAGCATTAGGGCTGCACACATTTAAAAAGGAGCGACCAGGAGGATCGAAAGGCTTGACAAGGAGGACCGGGTGAACGCGCGCAGGTTGGGAAGGAATCCCCAGGGCTACCCAGCAGAGCCGCAGGCTACCGGAGCGAACCCCCAGAAGCCCACAACACGGAGGGGCAGAGGAAACTCTGCCTCCAAAGTAAAGTAAGTGTCGTGCCTTGTGGATCTGCGGGGGTATTCAACTGCCTTAAGCTGTGGGCTTGCGGCTCGTGCGTCGTGCGCTGGCTGTGTGGTTCTGTGAGCAGGAGCGATCGGGACACGGTGAGCTGCGGTGACCCCTGGAGAGACCAAGAGGCGGAGCGACCCGGGACAAGTACGGCCACGTAGGTCCCGCGAGTGATCGGAGACTGGCGAGGAGGGTGGGCGTACCCAATATTCCTCTGCGGAATTACAGCAGGGGCAGGGTTTCCCCTGCCTTGTGTGTAAGTGTGACGTCAGCCCTGAGAGCGTCTCCGTGTTTTTAAATTATTTTATCCCCGTGGCCTGCCTCCGATTTTAATTTCTGTGCAGGAGGACGCCGTGGAAGTGAGCGGAGCCAGGACACTGACCACGCCTGTCGTGGCTGTACCCTCACCATATTATTGTTTACCAATTGGTATTTTTAGTGTTATTAACTTGACTGTTTTTTAATTTGTATTGTAATAAATTGTAAATCAGCTTTATTATCTTTCCTTATTTTGGGATGGTTGCTCTCACTGCATTGGGTTCTTAATATTTATATTAGTTTTTAGCAAAATTTTATTAGATTTTAATATCCCACCACTCGGGTCCATCACAAATGCATGTTTGGTTTTGGAGTTATGATTATATAACTTTCATATTTAATATGACCGTTATACTGTCATGTTGAATAAAAAAACTAACTTGTGTCTTTGCAAACCTTATTAAGATCATTTTGAGTAAAAAATTACTTTTTGTGTTTGCAAGATTTAAAAAAGCATTTTTCGAGTAAAACACCCAAGGATGCATTATTTCAGGCATTAGCAATTTTTCATGTGTGGTTTAGAAGTTATGTTTAAATAACTGTCATATTGAGTGTCAGTATACCGTCATAGTGAGTAAAACCTAATATTTTGTATTTGAAAACCATACAAAAACAACTGATTCTAGTAAAACTCACATGGATTCAATATTAAAGGAATTTTTAAACATTTTGCATGTTTGGTTTAGAAATTATGGAACGCATTTTCATTGCTTTATTCGCATGATCTCAGGATTTTAAGAACATTACTGTCATATTGAGGAAAAAAATACTTTTTGTTTACAAGCCTTAAAAAAGCATATGTTTTCGAGTAAAACTCATATTGAGTGTGACACTGTCATAGTGAGTAAAACCTAATTTTTTGTATTTGCAAACCTTACAAGCATATGATTCTAGCAAAACTCACATGGATTCAATATTACAGGCATTTTTACACATTTTGCATGTTTGGTTTAGAAATGATGATGGAATAATTGATATTGCTTTTGTCGCATTATCTCAGGATTTTAAGAAAATTACTATCATATTGAGTAAAAAACATTTAACGTGATTTACCAGCTCCGAGCGTCACATCAAGAAAAATACTCAGCAAAGAAACTTTACTTAACTACCATAACATATTCTGCCAAATTGCTATTCCATTTTAAATAAAATAGCCTTTTTTTACAGAATATAAAGTTTTACTGCTAGTCCTAATATCAAACAACGTCATTACAATCATACATAAATAATGATGGAAACACAAAGGCCGACCTTTAGCAGTAAAACAATAAATCTATACTTACGTTCGTGTCCCAGCCAAGAAAATCCAGAAATGATCGATCTTGGCTCATGTGCGTACACACTAGTAGGCGCGTCCACGTCCGCGGGTGACATTAGTCCGCTCAGTATCCGCGTAGTCGGAGCCTGTAATCTAGGTGGCGCACGCCGGTTTAGTTTGGTGTCCGCGTACGCAAATCAGACACGCGTCCGCTCAGTACCCGCAGTCTGACCGTACAATTTTCAGAGGCGTAGCGGATCCTCTATGCGGACCCAAAACGAATGTGACAGTTACGCAGGTTGAGTGACTTGAAGGCGGATCCGTATAGGAGTCTCCTGCTGTGTGGGATGTTTATATAACTTTCATATTTAATATGACAGTTATACTGTCATATTGAATAAAAAAACTAACTTGTGTCTTTGCAAACCTTACAAAAGATCATTTTTCTAGTAAAACTAACAAAGATAGGCATTATTAGCCATTTTGCATTTGTTGTTTAGGAGTTATGTTTGAATACATTTTTATTGCTTTTTTCGCATTATCTCAGGATTCTAAGAACATTACAGTCAAATTGAGTAAAAAACTATTTTTGTGTTTGCAAGATTTTAAAAAAGCATATGTTTAGAGTAAAACGCCCTAGAATGTATTATTTCAGGCATTATTAGCAATTTGTCATGTGTGGTTTAAGAGTTATGTTCAAATAACTGTCATATTGAGTGTGACAGTTACTGTCATAGTGAGTAAAAACACATTTTTGTATTTGTAAACCTTACAAAAACAACTGATTCTAGTGAAACTCACATGGATTCAATATTAAAGGAATTTTTAGACATTTTGCATGTTTTGATTAGGAATTATGATGGAATACATGTTTATTGTTTTTTTCGCATTATCTCAGGATTTTAAGAACATTAATGTCATATTGAGGAAAAAACTACTTTTTGTGTTTACAAGCCTTAAAAAAGCATATGTTTCGAGTAAAACTCACAAGGATGCATTAATTCAGGCATTATTAGCCGTTTTTCATGTGTAGTTTAGGAGTTATGTTTAAATAACTGTCATATTGAGTGTGGCAGTATACTGTCATAGTGAGTAAAACCTATTTTTTGTATTTGCAAACCGTACAGAAACAACTGATTCTAGTAAAACTCACATAGATGCATTATTGCAGGCATGTTTAGACATATTGCTTGTTTGGTTTTGGAGTTATGTTTATATAACCTCCTTTCTGAGCTGGCACCTTATCGTGGCAGAGGAGTTTGCGTGTCCCACTGATCCTTCCAAGACAAAACAGGTCCTAGGTGAGGGATCAGACAAAGAGCAGCTCAAAGACCTTTATGAAAAGTACAAATCGAGGACCTAGATTTTCCCTCGCCCGGACGCGGGTCACCGTGGCTCCCCTGTGGAGCCAGGCCCAGAGGTGGGGCACGATGGCGAGCCTGTCCAAAAGGGGCCCGGCCGGGCTCAGCTCGAAGACGCAACGTGTGTCCCCCCTCCAATGGGCTCACCGCTCATGGGCTGAGTCATTGAGGTCGGGTGCAGTGTGAGCTGGGCGGCAGCCGAAGGCAAGGCAATTGGCGGTCAGATCATTGGCTACATAAGCTAGCTCTTGGGGCGTGGAACGTCACCTCGCTGGGAGAGAAGGAGCCTGAGCTGGTGCGCGAGGTGGAGAAGTTCCGGCTAGATATAGTTGGACTCACTTCGACGCACAGCAAGGGCTCTGGAACCTGGTCTCTCGAGAGGTGCTTGACTCTCTTCCACTCTGGCGTTGCAAGCAATGAGAAGCTGGGGTGGCAATTCTTGTTGCCCCCGGCTCAAAGCCTGTACGTTGGACTTTAACCCAGTAGACGAGATGGTAGCTTCCCTCCGCCTTGGGGTTGGGAGCCGAGTCCTGATTGTTGTTTGTGATTACGCACCAAACAGCAGCTCAGAGTACCCACTCTTTTTGGATTGCCTTGAGGGAGTACTGGAGAGTGCTCCCTCAGGTGATTCCCTTGTTCTGCTGGGGGACTTCAACGCTCATGTTGGCAACGACAGTGAAACATGGAGAGGCGTGATTGGGAAAAATGGCCACCCGGATCTGAACCCAAGTGGTGCTTTGTTATTGGACTTTTGTGCTCGTCACAGATTGTCCCTAACAAACACAATTTTCAAACATAAGGGTGTCCATATGTGCACTTGGCACCAGGACATCCTCGGCCGCAGTTCCATGATTGACTTTGTAGTCGTGTCATCGGATTTGCGGCCTCATGTTTTGGACACTCGGGTGAAGAGAGGGGCAGAGCTTTCTACCGATCACCACCTGGTGGTGAGCTGGTTTTGATGGTGGGGGAGGATGTCGGACAGACCTGGCTGGCCCAGAGTCTCCTGTCAGCGAGAGTTTCAATTCCCACCTACTGAAGAACTTTAAACTTCTCACGAGGGAGGTGCTGGACATTGAGTCTGAGTGGACCATGTTCCGTGCCTCTCTTGGCCGCAAGGTATTTTGGTGCCTGTCGTGGCAGTCATCCTAGAACCCGCTGGTGGACACCAGCAGTGAGGGATGCTGTCAAGCTAAAGAAAGAGAATATCGGGTCCTTTTGGCTCATGGGATTCCAGAGGCAGCGGACAGGTACCGACAGGCCAAGTGAAGTGCGGCTTCAGCGGTCGCGGAAGCAAAATCTTGGACATGGGAGGAGTTTGGGGAAATCATGGAAAACGACTTCCGGACGGCTTCGAAACGATTCTGGACCACCTTCTGCCGCCTTGGGGGGTGAAGTGGGGAGCAGTGCACTGTCAACACCGTGTATGGTGAGGATGGTGTGCCGCTGAACTCTACTGCGGCTGTTGTGGATCGGTGGAGGGAATACTTTGAAGACTTCCTCAATCCCACCAACACGTCTTCCTATGTTTTAAAGTTAAAGTACCAATGATTGTCCTACACACACTAGATGTGGCGAAATTATTTTCTGCATTTGACCCATCACCCTCGATCACGCCTTGGGAGGTGAGGGGAGCAGTAAGCAGCAGCGGTGGCCGCGCCCGGGAATAGTTTTTGGTGATTTAACCCCCCATTCCAACCCTTGATGCTGAAGAAGAAATGCCTGGGGAATCTGCTGTGGGCTCTCCTATTTCTGGGGCTGAGGTTGCCAAGATAGTTAAAAAGCTCCTCGGTGGAAAGGCTCCGGGGATGGATGAGCTCCATCCGGAGTTCCTTAAGGCTCTGGATGCTGTGGGGCTGTCTTGGTTGACAAGACTCTGCAACATCGCGTGGACATCGGGTGCGGTACCTCTGGATTGGCAGACCGGGGTGGTGGTTCCTCTCTTTAAGAAGGGGAACCGGAGGGTGTGTTCCAACTATCGTGGATCACACTACTCAGCATTCTATTCAGGTCTATTCATGTGTACTGGAGAGGAGGCTAGTTGAACCTCGGATCCAGGACGAACAGTGTGGTTTTCGCCCTGGTCGTGGAGCGGTAGAACAGCTCATTGAGTGTGCATAGGAGTTTGCCCAACCAGTCTACATGTCATTTGTGGACTTGGAGAAGGCATTTGACCGTGTCCCCCGGGAAGTCCTGTGGGGAGTGCTCAGAGAGTATGGGGCATCGGACTGTCTGATTGTGGCGGGTCGCTCCCTGTACGATCAGTGTCAGAGCTTGGTCCGCATTGCCGGCAGTAAGTTGGACCCCTTTCCAGTGAGGGTTGGACTCCGCCAAAGCTGCCCTTTGTCACCGATTCTGTTCATAACTTTTATGGACAGAATTTTTAGACGAAGTCACGGCGTTGAGGGGATCCGGTTTGGTGGCTGCAGGATTTGGTCTCTGCTTTTTGCAGATGATGTGGTCCTGATGGCTTCAACTGGCCAGGATCTTCAGCTCTCATTGGATCGGTTCGCAGCCGAGTGTGAAGCGACTGGGATGAGAATCAGCACCTCCAACTCCGAGTCCATTGTTCTCGCCAGGGAAAAAGTGGAGTGCCATCTCCAGGTTGGGGAGGAGATCTTGCCCCAAGTGGTGGAGTTCAAGTACCTAGGAGTCTTGTTCACGAGTGAGGGAAAAGTGGATCGTGAGAACCACAGGCGGATCGGTGGGGCGTCTTCAGTAATGAGGACGCTATATCAATCCATTGTGGTGAAGAAGGAATTGAGCCAGAAGGAAAAGCTCTCAATTTACCGGTCGATCTACATTCCCATCCTCACCGATGGTCATGAGCTTGGGTTATGACTGAAAGGACAAGATCACGGGTACAAGCGGCCGAAATGAGTTTCCTCCACCGGGTGGCGGGTCTCTCCCTTAGAGATAGGGTGAGAAGCTCTGTCATCCGGGAGGAACTCAGAGTAAAGCCGCTGTTCCTCCACATTGAGAGGAGCCAGATGAAGTGGTTCGGGCATCTGCTCAGGATGCCACCCGAACACCTCCCTTGGGAGGTGTTTAGGGCAAGTCCGACCGGCAGGAGGCCACGGGGAAGACCCAGGACACATTGGGAGACTATGTCCCCGGCTGGCCTGGGAACGCCTCTGGATCCCCCGAGAAGAGCTGGACGAAGTGGCTGGGGAGAGGGAAGTCTGGGCTTCTCTGCTTAGGCTGCTGCCCCCGCAACCCGACCTCGGATAAGCGGAAGAAAATGGATGGATGGATGGATTTAGTATGACAGTTATACTGTCATAATGAGTAAAAAAACTAACTTGTGTCTTTGCAAACCTTACAGAATATATTTTTTCTAGTAAAACGCACAAAGATACATATCTCCAGGCGTTATTAGCCATTTTGCATGTGTGGTTTAGGAGTAATGTTTAATTAACTGTCAGATTGAGTGTGACAGTATACTGTCATGGTGAGAAAAAAACATATTTTCAAGATTCTAAGAACATTACAGTCATATTGAAGAAAAAACTACTTTTTGTGTTTGCAAGATTTAAAAAAGCATATGTTTCCAGTAAAACTCCCAAGGATGCAGTTGTTCAGGCATTATTAGCAATTTTTCATGTGTGGTTTAGGAGTTATGTTTCAAAAACTGTCATATTGAGTGTGACAGTATACTGTCATAGTGAGTAAAACCTAATTTTTGTATTTGCAAACCTTACAAAAACAACTGATTCTCATAAAACCCACATGTATTCAATATTACAGGAATTTGTAGACATTTTGCAAGTTTTGTTAAATATTTATGATGGAATACATTTTTATTGCTTTTTTCGCATTATCTCAGGATTTTAAGAACATTACTGTAATATTGAGGAAAAAAACTACTTGTTGTGTTTGCAAGCCTTAAAAAAGCATATGTTTCGAGTAAAACTCACAAGAATGCATTATTTTAGGCATTATTAACCATTTTTCATGTGGAGTTTAGGCATTATGTTTAAATAACTGTCATATTGAGGGTGGCAGTTATACTGTCATATAGAGTAAAAATAACTAACTGGTGTGTCTTTGCAAACCTTACAAAAGCATATGTTTCTAGTAAAACTCACAAAGATACATTTTTTCACGCATTATTAGAGATTTTTCATGTTTGGTTTAGGAGTTGTGTATTAAATAACTGTCATATTTAGTGTGGCATTTGTACTGTCACTATGTGAAAAACCTAATTTTTGTATTTGCAAACCTTACATAAACAACTGATTCTAGCAAAACTCACATAGATACAATATTACAGGCATTTTTAGACATAATGCATGTTTGGTTTTGGAGTTCTCCTCTCTGAGCTGCCACCTTACCGTGGTAGAGGAGTTTGCGTGTCCCAATGATCCTAGGAGCTATGTTGTCCGGGGGCTTTATGCCCCCTGGTAGGTTCTCCCAAGACAAACTGGTCCTAGGTGAGGGATCAGACAAAGAGCAGCTCGAAGACCTCCATGACGAATACAAATAAAGGACCCAGATTTCCCTCGCGGGTCACCGGGGCCCCCCTCTGGAGCCAGGCCCGGAGGTGGGGCACGATGGCGAGCGCCTGGTGGCCGGGCCTGTCCCCATGGGGCCCGGCCGGGCACAGCCCGAAGAGGCAACGTGGGTCCCCCCTCCAATGGGCTCACCACCCATAGCAGGGGCCATAGAGGTCGGGTGCAGTGTGAGCTGGGCGGGAGCCGACGGCAGGGCACTTGGCGGTCCGATCCTCGGCTACAGAAGCTAGCTCTTGGGACGTGGAACGTCACCTCGCTGGGGGGGAAGGAGCCTGAGCTAGTGCGCGAGGTTGAGAGGTTCCGGCTAGATATAGTCGGACTCACTTCGACGCACAGCAAGGGCTCTGGAACCAGTTCTCTCGAGAGGGGCTGGACTCTCTTCCACTCTGGCGTTGCCGGCAATGAGAGGCGACGGGCTGGTGTGGCAATTCTTGTTGCCCCCCGGCTCAGAGCCTGCACGTTGGAGTTCAACCCGGTGGACGAGAGGGTAGCTTCCCTCCGCCTTCGGGTGGGGGAACGGGTCCTGACTGTGGTTTGCGCTCACGCGCCAAACCGCAGCTCAGAGTACCCACCCTTTTTGGATTCGCTCGAGGGAATACTTGAGAGTGCTCCCCCGGGTGATTCCCTCGTTCTACTGGGGGACTTCAATGCTCATGTTGGCAGCGACAGTGAAACCTGGAGAGGCGTGATTGGGAAGAATGGCCGCCCGGATCTGAACCCGAGTGGTGTTCTGTTATTGGACTTTTGTGCCCGTCACCGATTGTCCATAATGAACACCATGTTCGAACATAAGGGTGTCCATATGTGCACTTGGCACCAGGACACCCTAGGCCGCAGTTCCATGATCGACTTTGTAGTTGTGTCATCGGATTTGCGGCCTCATGTTTTGGACACCCGGGTGAAGAGGGGGGCGGAGCTTTCAACCGATCACCACCTGGTGGTGAGTTGGCTGCGATGGTGGGGGAGGATGCCGGACAGACCTGGCAGGCCCAAACGCATTGTGAGGGTTTGCTGGGAACGTCTGGCAGAATCTCCTGTCAGTGAGAGTTTCAATTCCCACCTACGGAAGAACTTTGAACATGTCACGAGGGAGGTGCTGGACATTGAGTCCGAGTGGACCATGTTCCGCGCCTCTATTGTCGAGGCAGCTGATTGGAGATGTGGCCGCAAGGTAGTTGGTGCCTGTCGTGGCGGTAATCCTAGAACCCGTTGGTGGACACCGGCGGTGAGGGATGCCGTCAAGCTGAAGAAGGAGTCCTATCGGGTTCTTTTGGCTCATAGGACTCCTGAGGCAGCGGACAGGTACCGACAGGCCAAGCGGTGTGCGGCTTCAGCGGTTGCGGAGGCAAAAACTCGGACATAGGAGGAGTTCGGGGAGGCCATGGAAAACGACTTCCGGACGGCTTCGAAGCGATTCTGGACCACCATCCGCCGCCTCAGGAAGGGGAAGCAGTGCACTATCAACACCGTGTATGGTGAGGATGGTGTTCTGCTGACCTCGACTGCTGATGTTGTGGATCGGTGGAGGGAATACTTCGAAGACCTCCTCAATCCCACCAACACGTCTTCCTATGAGGAAGCAGTGCCTGGGGAATCTGTGGTGGGCTCTTCTATTTCTGGGGCTGAGGTTGCTGAGGTAGTTAAAAAGCTCCTCAGTGGCAAGGCCCCGGGCGTGGATGAGATCCGCCCGGAGTTCCTTAAGGCTCTGGATCCTATGGGGCTGTCTTGGTTGACAAGACTCTGCAGCATCGCGTGGACATCGGGGGGGGGTACCTCTGGATTGGCAGACCGGGGTGGTGGTTCCTCTCTTTAAGAAGGGGAACCGGAGGGTGTGTTCTAATTATCGTGGGATCACACTCCTCAGCCTTCCCGGTAAGGTCTATTCAGGTGTACTGGAGAGGAGGCTACGCCGGATAGTCGAACCTCGGATTCAGGAGGAACAGTGTGGTTTTCGTCCTGGTCGTGGAACTGTGCACCAGCTCTATACTCTCGGCAGGGTCTTTGAGGGTGCATGGGAGTTTGCCCAACCAGTCTACATGTGTTTTGTGGACTTGGAGAAGGCATTCGACTGTGTCCCTCGGGCAGTCCTGTGGGGAGTGCTCAGAGAGTATGGGGTATCGGACTGTCTGATTTTGGCGGTCCGCTCCCAGTGTCAGAGCTTGGTCCGCATTGCCGGCAGTAAGTCGGACACGTTTCCAGTGAGGGATGGACTCCGCCAAGGCTGCCCTTTGTCACCGATTCTGTTCATAACTTTTATGGACAGAATTTCTAGGCGCAGTCAAGGTGTTGAGGGGATCTGGTTTGGTGGCTGCAGGATTAGGTCTCTGCTTTTTGCAGATGATGTGGTCCTGATGGCTTCTTCTGGCCAGGATCTTCAGCTCTCGCTGGATCGGTTTGCAGCCGAGTGTGAAGCGACTGGGATGAGAATCAGCACCTCCAAGTCCGAGTCCATGGTTCTCGCCCGGAAAAGGGTGGAATGCCATCTTCGGGTTGGGGAGGAGACCCTGCCCCAAGTGGAGGAATTCAAGTACCTCGGAGTCTTGTTCACGAGTGAGGGAAGAGTGGATCGTGAGATCGACAGGCGGATCGGTGCGGCATCTTCAGTAATGCGGACGCTGTATCGATCCGTTGTGGTGAAGAAGGAGCTGAGCTGGAAGGCAAAGCTCTCAATTTACCGGTCGATCTACGTTCCCATCCTCACCTATGGTCATGAGCTTTGGGTTATGACCGAAAGGACAAGATCACGGGTACAAGCGGCCGAAATGAGTTTCCTCCGCCGGGTGGCAGGGCTCTCCCTTAGAGATAGGGTGAGAAGCTCTGTCATCCGGGGGTAGCTCAAAGTAAAGCCGCTGCTCCTCCACATCGAGAGGAGCCAGATGAGGTGGTTCGGGCATCTGGTCAGGATGCCTCCCTCGGGAGGTGTTTAGGGCACGTCCGACCGGTAGGAGGCCACGGGGAAGACCCAGGACACGTTGGGAAGACTATGTCTCCCGGCTGGCCTGGGAACGCCTCGGGATCCCCCGGGAGGAGCTGGACGAAGTGGCTGGGGAGAGGGAAGTCTGGGCTTCCCTGCTTAGACTGCTGCCCCCGCGACCCGACCTCGGATAAGCGGAAGAAGATGGATGGATGGATGGGTTTTGGAGTTATGTTTATATAACTTTCATATTTCATATGACCGTTATACTGTCATGTTGAATATAAAAAACTAACTTGTGTCTTTGCAAACCTTACAAAAGATCATTTTTCTAGTAAAACTAACGAAGATACATGTCTCCAGGCATTATTAGCCATTTTACATTTGTTGTTTAGGAGTTATGTTCAAGTACATTTTGATTGCTTTTTTCGCATTATCTCAGGATTCTAAGAACATAACATTCATTTTGAGTAAAAAACTACTTTTTGTGTTTGCAAGATTTAAAAAAAGCATATGTTTCGAGTAAAACTCACAAGAATGCATTATTTCAGGCATTATTAGCCATTTTTCATGTGTAGTTTAGGAGTTACCGTATTTTCCGCACTATAAGCCGCCCCGGGATATTAGCCGCACCTTCAATGAATGGTATATTTCAAAACTTTGTTCACCCATAAGCCGCCCCGGGTTATAAGCCGCACCTACATTGCGCTAAAGGTAATGTCAAAAAAACAGTCAGATAGGTCAGTCAAACTTTAATAATATATTACAAACCAGCGTTCTAACAACTCTGTTCACCCCAAAATGTAATGTGCAAATGTGCAATCACAAAAATAGTAACACTCAAATTAATGCAGAGCAATAGCAACATCAATAACTCAACGTTGCTCGAACGTTAATGTCACACAACACACAAAATAAACATTTAAAGCCCACTCCCTGAAGTTATTCCTTATCCATAAATCCCTCGAATTCTTATTCGGTGAAATAAAAAGTTGGGCGAATACGGCATCCAAAATGGCCGGCTCCGTCTCGTCGAAGTCATCGGAGTCAGTGTCGCTGTTGTTGTCCAGCAGTTCCGTGAATCCTGCCTTCTGGAAAGCTCGGACCACAGTTGAGACTGATATATACGCCCAGGCATTTACAATCTACTGGCAGATGTTGACGTATGTCGTCCGGCGCTGTCTCCCTGTCTTAGTGGCGCAGGTCATCTTGTTGCTTCCTCTACCTACGCACCATTGATTCATTTATGTTCAATTCTCTTGCTGCTGCTCTATTTCCATGTTCTACTGCGTGACTTATTGCCTTGAGTTTGAATTCTGCGTTGTACGTGTGTCTCTTAATAGGAGCCATTTTGTGGTCTTTACAGATGTAAACACACAAATGAAATGAAACGTAATGTCCGCGCGCTTCTTCTTCTACGGGGGCGGGTGGTTGCTTACAGTAGAAGAAGCGCTTCCTCTTCTATGGGGGAGGGTGCTTACCTTGGCGGTTGCTTGCCGTAGAAGAAGAAGCGCTTCCTCTTCTACGGGGAAAAAAGATGGCGGCTGTTTACCGTAGTTGCGAGACCTAAACTTTATGAAAATGAATATTAATATTAATCCATATATAAGGCGCACCGGGTTATAAGCCGCACTGTCACCTTTTGAGAAAATTTGTGGTATTTAGGTGCGGCTTATAGTGCGGAAAATACGGTATATCTAAATTACTGTCATATTGAGTGTGACACTGTCATAGAGAGTAAAACCTATTTGTTGTATTTGCAAACCTTACAAACACAAATGATTCTAGTAAAACTCACATTATTTGAATATTACAGGCATTTTTACACATTTTTCATGTTTGGTTTAGGAATTATATTTTTATTGCTTTTTTCGCATTATCTCAGGATTTTAAGAACATTACAGTCATATTGAGTAAAAAACTACTTTTTGTGTTTGCAAGATTTAAAAAAGCATATGTTTCGATTAAAACTCCCAAGGATGCATTATTTCGCATTATTAGCAATTTTTCATGTGTGGTTTAAGAGTTTTGTTTAAATAACTGTCATATTAAGTGTGACAGTATACTGTCATGGTGAGTAAAACCAAATTTTTGTATTTGCAACCTTACAAAAACAACTGATTGTAGTAAAACTCACATGGATTCAATATTAAAGGAATTTTTCGACAATTTGCATGTTTTGTTTAAGAATTATGATGGAAAACATTTCATCTGCTTTTTTCGCATTATCTCAGGATTTTAAGAACATTACTGTCATATTGAGGAAAAAACTACTTTTTGTGTTTCAAGCCTTAAAAAAGCATATGTTTCGAGGAAAACTCACAAGAATGCTGTTACGGCGCACACGCATTTGGTGCTTCCCTCTTCTGCAGCAGCGCTCAGAAGCTCCGCTGTGAGCACCAGACACGCTCCCTCGCTCATCACGCGGACCGCGCCCACACTCCGCCGCAGCCGGAGGCAATCAACACCCAACGCACCTGGAACTGATGAGGGACGACCGTATAAGAATCTTTGACGCTGACTCATCGTCGTCGGAACGTCGCTCTGCTCGCATACCCGTGTTCCAACCTCGCTGTATACCTCCGCTGCCATATTTCCCTCCTGGACTCTGCTTGCTCTCCCCGATCCTTGACCCAGTTTTGGACTTCCGGATTTCGCCCTCCTGCCCCGATCCCGCTTGGACCTTGGACCCTCCCTCTTGGATTTCCCTTTGGACTTGGACGCTTTTCATTCAACACGCACCTCAACATAATTTATGGTATTTATATGGTAAATTCACACACATAGTTTCTCATGCAAAACACATAGTAGCATACACACTCCATTCACTCATCAAGCACGCAATAAACCTGTTGAAGCTTGATATCCTGTTGCCGTGCCGTCTCCTTCCCCAGTACGACATAACAGTACGTTCCGACCACAATGGAACCAGACGGCCCTCCCAAGTCTTCGCCCGGACCTCTGGCTAGGACCTCCCCCAGTGCAGACTTGTCCTCACTCCAGTCTGCCATCCAGCAACACCAAATCCGTTTTTCCACCCTGGAAGACAAATTGTACGTTGCTTTCGCCAGCCTGTTGTCCAAAATCGACAACCTCAGCATTGGTCAGGTGACTCCCCCCACACCTGTCATTAGCCCACCCAATACACTCGCCACCGGGGGAGCTACACCCCTCTGGGAACCTAAGATAGCAAGCCCTAAAAATTTTGAGGGAAATTTTGAAGACTTCTTGGTTCAATGCGAGCTCATTTTTCTACACCAACCTTCCCGTTATGCTAATGACGGTGCTAAGATTGCTTTTGTATTTTCCCTACTATCGGGACCAGCGCTGAAGTGGGCCACGGCTGCTCTCAGTAAAGATTCTAGAATAAACACCAATTTTGCGGCTTTTCGCAAATAATTTTTGGCAGTATTCGACCATCCTGCTAATGGCGGAGACGCCGCTTCCAGACTACATTCCATGCGACAGAGCCCCCGATCGGTGGCTACTTATACCTTGGAGTTTAGAACTCTGGCGGCAGAGAGTGGATGGGACGACAAGGCACTTCAAAGCGCTTATCGTAGAGGACTAAATGACTCTATTAAGGACGGTTTGTTGCGAGACAGACCTGCTAACTGTCAAGACCTCATTGAGTTAGCCCTTCTATTCGACCAAAGACTTATGGAACGTGAGGCGGAGAGGGAGAGTAGTTTTGGCAACACAGCTTCTGCTAGAGTCTCTGAGTCCACTAACCGTTCCTTCACCCGAAGTCCTGTCTTCATAACACCGGTTCTTACCACACCTCAAGAACCCATGCAGATTGGCAGGTCCCAACTATCCTTTGAGGAACGAGAACGGAGGTTCCAACTCCGACTCTGTCTATACTGTGGTCGGGCAGATCATCTGATACGCGACTGCACGCTTCGGCCAAAAGATCGGACTCACCAGTCAAGGGGATCCTGGTGAGTCAAACTTCTATCCCCACGACTCCCTCCAGGAGGAACCCCAGTATTTTGTTCCCCGCAAGCTTGACCTGGGAAGCTAGGACGTTGTTCATGGACGCATACCTGGACTCCGGAGCCGACGAAAGTTTCATGGACTTAAGGTACGCCCAAGAAAAATGTATTCTATTAGTACCTTTAGAAATTTTTGTCTCTGCCCAGGCTCTAGATGGTCACCCTTTGGGCCCTATGAAATACCGCACTAAACCATTGTCCCTTACTCTTTCTGGCAACCACACAGAGACCATCAGCTTCTGGGTTTTGGACGCTCCAGTAGCCCCCCTCGTCCTAGGCCGATCTTGGCTCGTTCAACATGATCCCCACATCTCCTGGTCTACTGGCAAGATTCTGGCTTGGAGTAATCACTGCCATGCTCATTGTCTTAAATCTGTAGTAGTTCATTCCAAAAGCCCTAGACCAGCGTCACCACCGGTGGACCTCTCCCGATTCCCCAAAGTTTACCATGATTTAGCCACCGTTTTCAGTAAGGAACAAACCTTGTCTCTTCCACCTCACAGACCTTACAACTGCACTATCGACCTCATCCCTAATGCAGCCCTCCCTAGCAGTCGATTGTATAATTTGTCCCTCCCTGAAAAACAAGCTATGAAGGATTACATCTCTGAGTCCCTTGCTTCTGGTATCATCAGACCTCTCACCCCTACCACCATCTTCTCCAAGTTAGATCTTTGCAATGCTTATCATCTGGTCCGCATCAGGGAGGGAGACTAGTGGAAGATAGCATTTAATACTCAACTGGGTCATTTTGAATATAAAATAATGCCTTTTGGACTGACCAATGCTCCCGCTGTCTTTCAGGCCCTTGTCAATGACATTCTTAGGGATATGATTGATCGATTTGTGGTGGTCTACCTGGATGACATACTAATTTTTTCCAAGAACCCTCAGGAACACCAGCACCACGTCCGTCTCGTCCTTCAACGATTACTGGAGAACCGCCTATTTGTCAAGGCTGAAAAATGTGAGTTTCGTTCCTCGTCAGTTGATTTTCTTGGTTTTGTCATTGAAAAAGGACACATCAAGGGTGACCAAAAAAAAGTGACGGCGGTAGTGGAATGGCCTCAACCCTCTACTCGTACAGAGTTACGTCGTTTTCTGGGATTCGCTGGATTTTACAGACGATTTATCAAGGATTTCAGTAAGTTGGCCGCACCTCTTCATGCACTTACATCAACCAACAGACCTTTTCAGTGGAACCGTGAAGCAGGTATGGCATTTTGGTGCCTGAAGAGAAGCTTCGTCTCTGCACCCATACTTGTGTATCCGGATCAAGACTGCCCCTTCATTGTTGAGGTTGATGCATCAGATTCAGGAGTTGGGGCTGTCCTCTCGCAACACTCCAAACAGGACAGCAAGATTCACCTTTGTGCATTTTTTTCTAGACGTTTATCCCCTGCTGAGCGTAATTATGATGCTGCTAACCGGGAGTTAATTGCTGTCTACGAGGCTTTAAAGGAGTGGAGACATTGGTTGGAAGGTGCTAGCATCAATTTCAGGTTCTCATTGATCTCCTTCATGTCCGATCAGCCAAAAGACTCAATGATCGGCAGGCCCGTTGGTCTCAGTTTTTTGGTCGCTTCAATTATGTTCTTTCTTTCAAACCAGGATCCTGTAATACCAAAGCTGATGCACTCTCTCGCCAGTTCTCGGAAGAAACCCCCGACAAGACCCCAGAAGAAACCATTCTTCCACCCTCCAGGATTAATGGCATGGTCATTTGGAAAGTGGAGGGTCTTGTCCAAGACTCCTTGAAAGAGAGACCGGGACCAGGTGGTGGACCTCCCAACAGATTATTTGTTCATCGGGAACTTCGTCCTCAAGTTTTGGAGTGGGGCATTCCAGTGTCTTCTCCTGTCATCCGGGATTTCAACGCACTCTTTCCTTCATCCGCCGGCGGTTTTGGTGGCCATCTATGGCTAAGGATACCCGTGAGTTTATCGCCGCATGCAGCACTTGTGCACGAAATAAACCATCCCACAGACCACCGGCAGGACTGCTGTGTCCTCTTCCCATCCCTAGTCGCCCATGGTCTCACATATCTATGGATTTCATTACTGGTTTTCCCTCATCCCAAGGTAATACCACCGTACTTACTTTCATTGACCGATTTTCTAAAGCCGCACATGTTGTTCCCCTTCCTAAACTCCCATCTTCCTCTGAAACTGCTGACCTTCTTACCTCTCATATTGTTAAACAACATGGCATCCCGTTGGACATTGTCTCGGACCGTGGTCCCCAGTTCACATCCAGAGTGTGGCAGACCTTCTGCAAGGGAATTGGGGCCACGGTCAGTCTCACTTCTGGCTATCATCCGCAGAGTAATGGTCAGGCTGAAAGGGCTAACCAGAGTGTGGAGACCATGTTGCGCAGCATTTCCGCTCGACAACCATCCTCCTGGAGCAAGTTTCTACCATGGGTCGAGTTTGCTTATAACTCCATGAAGAGTTCAGCTACGGGATTATCACCATTTGAGTGCTCCCTTGGCTACCAACCCCCTATGTTTCCCCAACAGGAGATGGAAACATCTGTTTCTTCATCTCGCAAGCATATCAAGAAGTGCCATCAGGTATGGAAGACAGCCCGTGCTTCTCAACTTAAATCGTCGGAGAGAATGTGCAACAGTGCCAACCGACGACGTATTCCAGCCCCCGTTTACTCTCCTGGCCAACAAGTACTGCTACGTTCCAAAGACCTTCAACTTCAGGTACCATCCCGTAAACTCGCACCCCGTTTTGTGGGACCCTTCACTATTGAGACAATCATCAACCCTGTTGCAGTCAGGTTAGCTTTGCCTCCTTCAGTCAAAAGACACTACTTTTTGTATTTGAAAGATTTAAAAAAGCTTTTGTTTCGAGTAAAACTCAAAAGGATGCATTATTTCAGGCATTATTAGCAATTTTTCATGTGTGGTTTAAGAGTTATGTTTAAATAACTGTCATTTTAAATGTGTGACAGTGTACTGTCATAGTGAGTAAAACCTAATTTTTGTATTTGCAAATCTTACAAAAACAACTGATTTTAGAAAAACTCACATGGATTCAATATTACAGGAATTTTTAGACATTTTGCTTGTTTTGTTTAGAAATTATGATGGAATACATTTGTATTGCTTTTTTCGCATTATCTCAGGATTCTAAGAACATTACAGTCATATTGAGTAAAAAACTACTTTTTGTATTTGAAAGATTTAAAAAAGCTTTTGTTTCGAGTAAAACTCAAAAGGATGCATTATTTCAGGCATTATTAGCAATTTTTCATGTGTGGTTTAAGAGTTATGTTTAAATAACTGTCATTTTAAATGTGTGACAGTGTACTGTCATAGTGAGTAAAACCTAATTTTTGTATTTGCAAATCTTACAAAAACAACTGATTTTAGAAAAACTCACATGGATTCAATATTACAGGAATTTTTAGACATTTTGCTTGTTTTGTTTAGAAATTATGATGGAATACATTTTTATTGCTTTTTTCGCATTATCTCAGGATTTTAAGAACATTACTGTTATATTGAGGGAAAAACTACTTTTTGTGTTTTTAAGCCTTAAAAAAGCATATGTTTCGAGTAAAACTCACAAGAATGCATTTTTTCAGGCATTATTAGCCATTTTTCATGTGTAGTTTAGGAGTTATGTTTAAATAACTGTCATATTGAGTGTGGCAGTTTTACTGTTATATTGAGTAAAAATAACTAACTGGTGTCTTTGCAAACCTTACAAAAGAAAAGGCGGTGGCGTGGCTAAGAGGGGATGAGTATATTTACAGCTAGAATTCACCAAGTCAAGTATTTCATATATATATATATATATATATATATATATATATATATATATATATATATATATATATATATATATATCATCATCATCCACGCAAAAAACTCCATTCTCATCCACAACAGTACACCAATGGCAAAAAAAGAACAATGCAACATTTGACGTCACTATGGGAAGTTTTGACGGAGCAGAAACGTGCGAACTCGTTGGGAGTTTCCTCCTCTCCCAGCTCGCCAGCCTCAATCTGAACCTTGGTATTTACCGTGATGACGGACTGGCAGTGTGTCGCGCCTCGCCAAGGAACAGCGAGAATACCAAGAAGCGCATATGCCAAATTTTCAAAAAGAACGGCCTACGGATCACGACTGAAGCCAACAAGCAAACCGTCAACTTCCTTGACGTCACTTTCAACCTGAGAAATAACAGCTACCAACCATTCACGAAACCCAACACAACACTCCAATCGTGCACCATGACAGCAACCACCCACCCACCACCACGAAAAGAATACCTACCGGAATTAATAAAAGGCTATCGATGCTGTCATCTAGCAAAGCTGAATTTGACCAAGCAACCCCCCCATACCAAAAAGCCCTTGATGAAAGCGGATACAATTTCACCCTCATCTATGAACCCACGCCAGGAAACCAACCGAAAAAGAACAGAAAACGAAACGACATCATCTGGTACAACCCCCCATACAGCAAAAACGTCTCAACTAACATTGGACACAAATTCCTCAATCTGATTGACAAACACTTTCCCAAAGACAACACCCTAAGAAAAGTATTCAACAAGAACAACATTAAATTGAGCTACAGCTGTATGAACAATATACGACAAATCATCTCAAACCACAACAAAACAATTGCAAATGAGCCGTCGGCCCCCGGACAGAGCGACTCCAAAACCAACAAAGGTTGCAACTGTCGAAAGAAACCTGATTGCCCTCTCAACGGGGGGTGCTTACAAACATCAGTTGTCTACCAATCTAAGGTAACACGCAAGGACATTAACGCATCCGACACATATGTAGGATTAACTGAAGGAGAGTTCAAAACCAGATGGAACAATCACAAGGCTTCTTTCAGGAACCAAAACCTGCGGAATACCACAGAACTCAGCAAACACATTTGGGACCTCAAAGACATTAATGTTGAATATTCAATAACATGGCAAATTATTGCATCCAGCACACCTTACAATAGTGGTAATAAAAGATGCAACCTATGCTTGAAAGAAAAATTGTTTATTATTTACCGTCCAGACCTGTCATCCCTCAACAAGCGCAGCGAAATTGTAACAGCATGCCGCCACAGACGGAAACACCTCCTAGGTAACACATGAGCCAATCACCACGCCCCTACACCAGCCTGTACCCACCCACTCTGTGCCCTATATAATCCATGGTATGTGAATGCTCCCATTAAAATCTCCTGATGATTGAGGGAACCCCCCCTCATGAAACAGGCCTGTAGAGATGAAATAGTCTTGTGATTTTTTCCCCCACACATACATATATATATATATATATATATATATATATATAAAAAAAAAAAAATTAAAAAAAAATGAATAAAAAAAAAAAAAAAAAAAAAAAATATATATATATATATATATATATATATATATATATATATGTATATCAGTGAAGTGCAGGCACTAGAGGCAGGTGAGGCCCCGCCATCATGGAAAGAAAAAAAATGTAAAAAGAAAAAAAAAATTTAATTGTTATATGTATCCAGTGATTATACTATAAAGTTATTTTCCATTTAACTTCACCAGTTTTAGATTATTTTTATTCAAAATCGCTGAATTTTCACATTTGCCGTTCAAATACTGAGAAGAGACGGTGCGGTGAACAGCAGCCAGTTGAGGCACGTCACTCAGTGCCGCAACATGGATTGCGCAATGACTCGGCTAACTGCTGGCCTGCTGTGCAGATACACCTGCAGACTGCAGGTGTACCTAATTCACAACTCCTCCAACACGAACATTATTGCTTTTGCACTTTTTGGCTTCTTATTAAATAACTTTTGTAACCTATTTTCATGGGCTTTCCTCTTTGTGATGTTAAGTTCCTGTTATGCGCTGTTATACAGTATATGCCTTGAGCTCTTATTTTGAAGGCGCTAAGAGCGGAAGTGATGTCACGTTGCGGAGGTTTTTGAAAGAAGGTAAATAACGTGGTCCTCGTGTAAACTGGAGCCTCCGTGTTTGTTATTTTGCAGTTTCATACAGTATAGGAGACATTTATAAACCCTCGGTTACACTTTTTTAAATAGATTCAATCTTGCACGTGGAAAGTTTAAGTGAGGGCTTTAGTTGCGGTGCATGGACTTAATTTCTAAGTAAAGGTAAGACCATAATAACGTTTTTTTTTATTAAATGTGCTTTTTTGTGTGCTACAGTTTGTATGTGTAAAGTTAAAGTTAAGTTAAAGTACCAATGATTGTCACACACACACTAGGTGTAATGAAATTTGTCCTCTGCATTTGACCCATCCCTTGATCACCCCCTGGGAGGTGAGGGGAGCAGTGGGCAGCAGCGACGCCGCGCCTGGGAATCATTTTTGGTGATTTAACCCCAATTCCAACCCTTGATGCTGAGTGCCAAGCAGGGAAGAATGCTGGTATGAGCTTTTAAACATAACCCGTTAACTGCTGCCAATCAAATGGTGAATAAGATACTCTTTAGGGTTCATATGTTTGTAAATCTGACTGTGATGAAGTCAGTGCCTCACCAGCCATCAACCTCACCGCACGTCACTGATATATATATATATATGTGTTACACCGCGGTGAGGGAAGTCTTGTCTTGGTTTTTTCTGTCTTGTGATTTACATGTTTTATTTTGAAAAGCAACTCCTCTTGTTTCAGATCACGGGTCCTTCCTCTTGTGTCACCAGTCTGACGTCATTCCTGACCCTTGATTGTTTCCACCTGTTTCCCATTACCCTCATGTTCTATATAAGCCCATGCCTCCCCTTGTTCTGTGCCAGATTGTCTCGAGCTTTCGTGCCTGTCTTGCGTTCCAAGTTCATGTTCATGTCCATGCCTTGCCTTGTCCCACGTTTACGTCCTTGTTTCCAGAATATCCCACGCTGTAATTTTGAATTAACGTTTTCTCCTCCCTCAGAGCGACTTTTGTTATTCAGCCTTTTTTCTACCGCAGTGGTGAGTTATAATTTTTCCCTAATGATCTTTCCTCAAAGTTTTTGAGTGATTTTTTATTTACATTTATTAGAGTAGTAAGTTTTATAGTCATTATTTTCTTCCTCCTGTTGGAGCGTTTTTTTGTTAAAGTTTTTGATAACAGATACGGTGCTAATTATAATTGTCCTTATTTTTGTATTTCCTCCTTTTGGAGTGATTTTCGTTTTTTTCCCTTTTGGAACATTTTTTTGCTATCTATTGTTGTGATTCATAGTATTTGAATTTACTCTGCTCTGGAGGCTTAAAGAGTTTTTCAAAATAAAAGCTTTATTTAGAATCCCATCTCTGCATCTGAGTCCCTTCCTTCGTCCAAGCCTGACAATATGTATATATATATATATATATATATATATATATACATATATATATATATATATATATATATATATAAGAAATACTTGACTTTCAGTGAATTCTAGCTATATATATATTTATTTTATTATATATATATATACAGTATATATATATATATATATATATATATATATATATATATATATATATATATATATATATATATATATATATATATAAATAAAATAAATACTTGAATTTCAGTGTTCATTTATTTGCACATATACACACACACATAACACTCATCTACTCATTGTTGAGTTAAGGGTTGAATTGTCCATCCTTGTTCTATTCTCTGTCACTATTTTTCTAACCATGCTGGACACCCTTTCGCAGGTACCCAGAAAGGTTTCGAGTACCACCAAAAAAACGGAATCTCTGAAGACAGTATAAAAATCTGTGTTAAAGGTGTACAAATACTGTTTGTATAATAAGCATGTTATTGTTTACAAATGAGGGTTAAGAGTTCAGTACTAAAAAAAAAAAAAGAACGTGGCTTAAGTACAGTTTTTTAATTGAGCTGCTGCATTTCTTGGTTGGGTTGTTTATTTATTTTGAGTAACTTCTACATTTCTAAAAGGGGAGGAATGTAATAGAGTGATCTATGTTTGTCTGTTGCCATCTCCTGGTGAATGTTGGCTATAGCGTACTGGGGTTACTTTTTGGTTGGCCAACGATTTACGTGGTGTTGCGCACCTGACGTCAAGTGTGTGAGTCTGTTCTGAAGTCTACAGTAAAGAGACGCACTTCATCACCTCGCCTGTTTATTGCCTCCAACTCAATATATTACAACAACATTGCTGTTTACGGCAGACGAACTGCTTTTTGGTAGAATAAAACATGACTGCTGTTGTTGTGTGTTGTTACCGCGCTGGGAGGACGTTAATGAAACTGCCTAACAATAAACCCACATAAGAAACCAAGAACTCGCCCTCCATCATTCTACAGTTATAACGTGTTTGGGCAGGCACACTGTTTATATTTTGGAAAAGCGGACGTGAATACAGGCTGTTGACATGTCACTCAGGTCCGCATGGAGCTGAATTTCGGGAGTCTCCCGGAAAATCCGGGAGGGTTGGCAAGTATGCATTAGGGCTGCACACATTTAAAAAGGAGCGACCAGGAGGATCGAAAGGCTTGACAAGGAGGACCGGGTGAACGCGCGCAGGTTGGGAAGGAATCCCCAGGACTATCCAGCAGACCCGCAGGCTACCGGAGCGAACCCCCAGAAGCCCACAACACACAGGGGCAGAGGAAACTCTGCCTCCAAAGTAAAGTAAGTGTCGTGCCTTGTGGATCTGCGGGGGTATTCAACTGCCTTGGGCTGTGGGTTTGCGGCTCGTGCGTCGTGAGCTGGCTGTTCGGTTCTGTGAGCAGGAGCGATCGGGACCCGGAGACTTGCGGTGACCCCCGGGAGAGACCAAGAGGCGGAGCGAGCCGGGACAAGTACGGCCACGTAGGACCTGCGAGTGACCGTTGACTGGCGAGGAGGGTGTGCGTACCCATTATTCCTCTGCGGAATTACAGCAGGGGTTCCCCTGCCTTGTGTGTAAGTGTGACGTCAGCCCTGAGTGTCTCCGTGTTTTTAAATTATTTTATCCCCATGGCCTGCCTCCTATTTAATTTGTGTGCAGGAGGACGCCGTGGAAGTGAGCAGAGCCAGGACACTGACCACGCCTGTCGTGGCTGTACCCTCACCATATTATTGTTTACCAATTGGCAATTTTAGTGTTATTAACTTGACTGTTTTTTAATTTTGTATTTTAATAAATTGTAACTCAGCATCATTATCTTTCCTTATTTTAGGACGGTTGCTCTCACTGCATTGGGTTCTTAATATTTATATTAGTTTTTAGCAAAATTTTATTAGATTTTAATATCCTACCACTCGGGTCCATCACAAATGCATGTTTGGTTTTGGAGTTATGTTTATATAACTTTCATATTTAATGACTGTTATACTGTCATGTTGAATAAAAAAAACTAACTTGTGTCTTTGCAAACCTTACAAAAGATCATTTTTCTAGTAAAACTAACAAAGACATGTCTCCAGGCATTATTAGCCATTTTGTCTTTGTTGTTTAGGAGTTTTGTTTAAATACATTTTTATTGCTTTTTTTGCTTATCTCAGTCATATTGAGTAAAAAAACTACTTTTTGTGTTTGCAAGATTTAAAAAAGCATATGTTTCTAGTAAAACTCCCAAGGATGCATTATTTTAGGCATTAGCCATTTTTCATGTGTGGTTTAAGAGTTATGTTTAAATAACTGTCATATTTAGTGTCAGTATACTGTCCTAGTGAGTAAAACCTATTTTTTTGTAGTTGCAAACTATACAAAAACAACTGATTCTAGTAAAACTCACATGGATTCAATATTAAAGGAGTTTCTAGACATTTTGCATGGTTTGTTTAGGAATTATGATGGAATACATTTTTATTGCTTTTTTCGCATTATCTCAGGATTTTAAGAACATTACTGTCATATTGAGGAAAAAATACTTATTGTTTGCAAGCCTTAAAGCATATGTTTTCGAGTAAAACTCATATTGAGTGTGACAATGTCATAGAGAGCACAACCTTATTTTTGTATTTGCAAACCTTCCATCCATCCTTCCATCCATTTTCTACCGCTTATTCCCTTTGGGGTCGCGGGGGGCGCTGGAGCCTATCTCAGCTACAATCGGGCGGAGGGCGGGGTACACCCTGGACAAGTCGCCACCTCATCGCAGGGCCAACACAGATAGACAGACAACATTCACACTCACATCCACACACTAGGGCCAATTTGGTGTTGCCAATCAACTTATCCCCAGGTGCATGTCTTTGGAGGTGGGAGGAAGCCGGAGTACCCGGAGGGAACCCACGCAGTCACGGGGAGAACATGCAAACTCCACACAGAAAGATCCCGAGCCCGGGATTGAACCCAAGACTACTCAGGACCTTCGTATTGTGAGGCAGATGCACTAACCCCTCTGCCACCGTGAAGCCCTATTTGCAAACCTTACAAACACAAATGATTCTAGCAAAACTCACATGGATTCAATATTACAGGCATTTTTACACATTTTGCATGTTTGGTTTAGAAATTATGATGGAATAATTTTTATTGCTTTTTTCGCATTATCTCAGGATTTTAAGAACATTACTGTCATATTGAGTAAAAAACTACGTTTTGTGTTTGCAAGCCTTAAAAAAAAGCATATGTTTCGAGTAAAACTCACAAGAATGCATTATTTCAGGCATTATTAGCCATTCTTCATTAGTAAAGTTAGGAGTTATGTTTAAATAACTGTTATATTGTGTGTGACACTGTTGTTGCAACTTTCCTGCTTCCTGCTCTCAGACCGTAGTCAAAAAGCGCAGGGGAGACACTTCTCCAGGGCCGATGTATACTCGGGGCAACACCCTTCACTTTACCCGGCAGTGGGTCTCGACAGCGGACGACTTTAGGGGAATGATGAGTCCGGCGATTAGTTGCAAACCTTTCTTTAATGATCGCTTACCCACAGCCAATCCAACACACAACAAAACTAGTCCCCGCCCGCACATACGCTAGCGCTCCCTCTCTTCTCTCGCCCACACACCCACTGACGTCACTCACCTCACATGCTGCCACCTGTTAAAGGGCCACACACACTCATACGCTACTCTCATAACACTACCCCCACTCTGGATGACAATTAAAACACAATTTCACTCCAGCATAGTAATAAACATTGACATTTCCATACAGACATACAGTTCCATATTCATTCAATACCATTGAAAGGATGCAGCATGACTAGTAGGAGTCAACTTAAAGGGGGTGCAATAATGTCGCTTGTAGTGCAATTGCAACAATTCAACAGCCCATGTGTTTAGTGTAGCATTACAGTTGAGCGAAACAGCCCTAAAAAAACATTAGCAGGTCCAATACTCAGGGTACAGTTTGGGAGGAGAAGCAATTAGCATTTTTAAGTGTAACGGTAACTGAGTCCCCTGTAATAACTCCAAATATTCACCGAAAAATACACCAATTGCCTATTACGCATTGTGCATACACAAACCAATCTCAAGTTGCCTCTTTTTTTTTTTATGTATAGAACAATACTATTAGCTTGAACAGGTCATACAGTAAAAAAAAAACCTATAAAACCTTTTTGCCTTTTAAAGGGAAATACAAAACATAAGGCAGTAAGCAACCCCCCTTTTTTTTTTCTTTTTTTTTTTTCAACCGTACATGAATTTGGCACTCAATGAGCCACCCACTCACCAAACTTTGCTGGTGATCTACGCCTACGGTGGGGCCTTTGAGACCGAGGGTTCTGAGGATGTGACACTGCTGCACCACCCCCACTGTCCTCTAAGTCCACCGGAACGGGAGAGCCAACCTGAGTGGTGGAAGGGTGAGAAGCCACAGGAATACCCACGGCTGGATCCGATGATGGGAAGCTGCAGCTGTCATCAGCGTCGGTGCCAGAAAAGAGCTGAGGCAGACCCAGTAAAGAGTCAGCAGGATCGACATCGTCCGGGGGTGACACCTCCATTGGTGTCCAGCTCTGCGCTTGCTCCAGGACCCAGGTGTTGTCCAGTGGGTCACGGCAGCGATAAGGCTTTAGCTGATCGTGGTGAACCACCTTTACCTTAGTTCTTGGCCCCTTCTGGATTCGATAGACCAGGTCGTCCAACTGACCCAACACGAAGAATGGCCCCTCGTAAGACGGGAGGAACTTCCTCACTTTGTTCTTGGATTGCCTTGTTCCTTTGATGAGGTACCACACAGCATCACCAATGTTGTAATGTGTGCGGTAACAGTTCTTGTCATATTGTCTCTTTGCACGTTTTACAGATTCTCCGAGAGCATCTCTGGTGATTTGGTGCGCCAGTTCTAGTCGCTCTCGAAGGTGCTGGACAAAGGCCTGGCCCGAGGGAGCTGGTTCAGGGTCCGGTGGCAGGCCGGATACCAGGTCCACTGGCTCGCCCACTTTCCGGCCAAACATCATGTAGTTTGGAGTGAAACCAGTTGAACTGTGCTTTGTTGCCCTGTAGGCCATGACAGCGTAGGGAATCATTAAATCCCAATCCCAGTGGCAACGCTCGGCTGTCGTGGCCAGGATCTTTTGTAGAGTGGCGTTGAACCTTTCAACCTGTCCGTCAGATTGAGGACGAAAAGGAGTTGTGTGTGTTTTCTCGATTCCAAACAGCACGCACATTTCTTGGAACACCTTCGACTCAAAGTTCCTACCTTGATCACTGTCTGTGGGGCTCCATAGCGACACACCCACTCAGAGGCAAGCACTTCAGCCACAGTTACGGCTTGTTCATTAGGAATGGGAAAAGCTTCGACCCATTTTGTAAAATAGTCCTGTATCACTAATACATATCTGTTTTTGCGCTCAGTTTCATTCAACGGTCCCATAATATCCAAAGCAATGCGTTCCATAGGGGCTCCGACTCGAACGGAACCCATGGGGGCTTGTGGTGTCTTCCGTGGCCTGGCTTTTGATGCGCAGCTGGTGCAGGTATTACACCACAGAGCGACATCCTCCCGCATTCTGTACCAGAAGTACCGAGTCTGCAGCCGTGCTACAGTGCGCTCCACCCCAAAGTGTCCACCAACCTGTCCGTCATGCATCTGTCTTATGATGTCGGCCCGGAAAATGCGGGGCAGCACCACTTGTGGATAGAATTGGGTGTCTTCCAGGCAGTAGAACCGTCTCACTAGTATACCGTCTTTGATGTAGAGGCGTTTCCACTGACTCCAATACGTTTTTGTGGCTGGGCTGCATGGTGCGACTGTCACCCATGCAGGACGTTCTTCACTGGTTGTCAGCCAGGTCCTGATAGGTGCGATATCTGCATCGTCTTCCTGGGCTTGTCGCAGCTCCTCTAGGGACCAACCGCCAAACAGTTTATTTTCTTTTGTCTTGGTCAGGAATATTTTCTCTGGGGACTTTAAATTATCCCAGTCAGCTGGCGGGGCCTTGTCTACCCCCACTGGACTCAGCATCGCCTGGTTGATGTCAGAGTACAAGTCGCACTGCACAGCCTGGTGACTGACGCTCAACTGAGCAATAGAAGGGTTCTGGAGCTTACAAGGGCAGGACTGACGGCAAGGTCTCCGGGAGAGGCTGTCTGCGTTGCCGTGAAGCTGGCCAGGGCGATGGACGATCTCAAAGTTGTATTCGCCGAGTCTTTCGAGCCACCTGGCGAGTTGCCCCTCAGGTTCCTTCATTCTCGTGAGCCACTGGAGGCTACTGTGGTCGGTGCGAACAGTAAAACGCCTCCCCAGGAGATACTGGCGGAAGTGGGATGTGAAATCCACCACGGCTAGCAGTTCCCTCCGGGTAGTGCAGTAATTTTGTTCAGTTTTGGACAGCTTGCGGATCCCATAGGCGAGCACACGTTCCACGCCTTGTTGAACTTGCGAGAGGACAGCGCCGATGCCGACGTCGCTGGCGTCTGTGTCCAGTATCATGTCGCCCTGGTCAAGCGGATACCCCAGGATCGGCGCCGTTATTAGCCGACTTTTGAGATCATCAAATGCCACCTGGCATTCCTCAGACCAACGGAACTGGACATGTTTCTTGGTCAGAGCATGGAGAGGCTCTGCAATACAAGCAAAGTTTTTAATGAACCTACGATAGTAAGACGCGAGGCCAACAAAACGGCGGACATCTTTGAGCGACGATGGTGTTGGCCACTCCTGCACCTTCCGGACTTTGCCTGGGTCAGTAGCCACACCGTTCTCTGAGACAATGTGACCCAAGTAGGCCACTTGGCAGCAGAAGAGGCAGCATTTTGACGGTTTTAGTTTCAGTTTAGCCTGGTGGAGGCGACTGAAAACCTGCCCCAGGCGCTGCAACATCTGTGGCATGTTGCTGCCCAGAACAATGATGTCATCCAGATATACAAGGCAGGTCTGCCACTGAATGCCAGCCAGCACACGGTCCATCAGGCGCTGAAACGTCGCTGGAGCATTACACAGTCCAAATGGCATGACATTCCATTCAAACAGTCCATTTTTGGTGCAGAAGGCTGCTGCTTTGCGTGCTCTCGGGGTCAGTTCAACTTGCCAGTAGCCGGCCGCAAGGTCCAGTGTGCTGAACCACTTGGCAGCAGAGAGGGTGTCCAGCGTATCCTGGATGCGGGGAAGAGGATATGCGTCCTTAACTGTGCAGTCATTAAGTGCTCTATAGTCTATACAGAGACGGTACGTTCCATCTTTTTTACGCACCATCACGATGGGCGAAGCCCAGCTGCTGTTGCTGCGGTGCGCTAATCCTGTCTCCAGGCTCTGTTGTATCTGTTGGTCAGCATCCTGTTGCTTCTCTGACGCCATTCGGTGTGGTGGTTGTTTGACCGGGACGCCTGGCAAAGTTATAATGTCATGTTGAACCAGGGTGGTCCTGCCGAGGTCAGTGGATCCGGTGGAGAACACGTTGCTATAAGTACACAGCAGCTGCGCTAGCTGCATTTGCTCCTCTTTGTTAAGTTCAGTAGTGCTCTCGGCATAGAGATCTTGTAGGTGCTGGGGGAGTGTTGTGGGCAGCATGTCCAGGCTGCTTGTAGTCCACAGCGTTTGCAGACTGAAGAACCTTTGCTGGTTGGAGGAACCCCACCATGGCCCCCTTTCTGACGGTTACAGCACTGCTGCCGGGATTGAAGATGCGAAGGGGCATGGTTTTATGGGGGTGAACGTCCACTAGGACTCGGACCACTAACAGTCTGTGCTTTTCAACAAAGCCTTTAGTGGGGCTCAGCATTAATTCTCCTTTAATGGGATCTTTATGGTGGATATTGCCTTTTACCACATACTCCTGCCCAGCCTCCAGCACCACAGTCCGGGCCACTGTCACTGCGTGCGCCTTTGGTTTATTTGTGGAGTCAAAATAAGGTACCTCTTCCCCGAAAAGCACGATCCGATGATTTCCAAAGTCAAGACGGGCCTGAGCTTGGGTCAGGAATGGGTGGCCCAGGAGGGCCTCGTCCCCAGCTATATCAGCAACCAGGAAGCAGATGTTCACCTGACGGTTGTTGATCAGGACAGGTATGTGGGCTTCACCGAGCACAGGTATATCGCCAGGCCCAACACCGATTAGAGTCTCCACGGCAGATGACTGAAGTGGAGGACGGACATCCAGATGGATAGCGTCATAATGACGCAGAGGAAAAACACTTTTCCGCGCTCCACTGTCCAAAACAGCACACACTTCTAGCCCATACACAACCATATGAATGCTCATTTCATGACCTTGTGCTTTAAGGTGAAGTACAGTAGACTTTGAGCTTTGGGGGGACATGGTTGAAGCTTGAGCTCTGGCTGTTTTTCTTGGTGAAGGGCAATTTCTTTTCATGTGACCCAGGCCTGAACAGTTATGACACTGCACCTCATCCCATTTAATGTCTTTATGGCTCCTCCCTTTATATTGTGTGTGACTGTAGCTGGGGGACTCATGCTTAAAACCAGCTGATGGAGGCGCTGTAACAGGCCCAAATTCGTCCTGTTCTGAACCCTCTCTTATTAGGGCAGCACGGGGTCTGCGTTCAGCTATGTCACGGGCTCCAGGGTGCATGAGGCCGGCCACATATGATGCTGCTCGCCTTGTGGTTTCATAACGACGGGCAATGTCAAATGCTTGGGCTAGTGTCTGGGGGTGCTTCTCTAAGAGCTTCTGTACAGTGTCCACATCCCCCAGAGCATTAATGAACACTTCAACTCCTATAGCATCCTGCTCAGCATCAGTCCTGTTGCTATAGTTTACTGACACCCCCTCATAGATGTCGTCTCTCAAAACATGAAGAGCTTCACCCGGTTTGCGGGTACGTCGCCTTAATTCAATAGCCACTGCAGCTGCATGCTGTGAAGAGGGACCATATGCAGTTTCCATCTCCTCCACCAGGCGGCAGTAGCCCCACTGGGCTGATCTGGGGTTTCTGTGGATGATGGCCCCAGCTGCACCCACCAGGCAGAACTTCAGCTGAACAGCTATTGTCTTCACGGATCAGTAGTTAGCTTCAGCACAACTCCCTTCAGGGTGTGGTGCCATCATACTGGCCGGGTCTCAAGGTGGGGACTCTCTCCCTTGGATCATAGTCGTCCTCACTCTCTGAAGAAGGCTGAGCAGAGTAGAGCAGAGCATGGCTTGGCTCCTTGTAATCCTGGCTGCCCACTTTTGCGAAGAGAGCCCATTAGCTTGACACTCTGACTGTGCCCTGGCCCAGACAAATGTCCATAATTAATGTCTTTAGATGTAGAAGGGCATGTTGTGTCCAGGCAGAGGCAAGTGGGGACTGGGGGGGCACATGTCTGGGGAGTGCTGTGGATATAACTCTCCTGGTGTGCCCGGGAAAAGGGATTTGAATGTGGCTTTGCAATAGCAGCAGGTGGTGGAATAAAGTTGTCTGGTTGGTGTTTGTGAAAACATGAGTTACTTTTAATGTCAGCCACGTCGCGTTGATAACAGCCACTGTCCTCCCTGGACTTTATGGAAGGGTTTGTGCTTGAGAACTTGGGTCGAATGAGCTCACGTGGCACCTCGGCCGCTGCATTCTTCACTCCAGCAGGCTCATCTGCACAATATGACAGGCTAGAAATGCCATAACAACTTGCATTTCCTTCGCTCACATAGTCTGTTTCTCCTCTCTGAGCTGCCACCTTACCGTGGTAGAGGAGTTTGCGTGTCCCAATGATCCTAGGAGCTATGTTGTCCTGGGGTTTCTATGCCCCCTGGTAGGGTCTCCCAAGGCAAACTGGTCCTAGGTGAGGGATCAGACAAAGAGCAGCTCGAAGACCTCGATGAAGAACACAAACAAAGGACCCAGAATTCCCTCGCCCGGACGCGGCTCACCGGGGCCCCCCTCTGGAGCCAGGCCCGGAGGTGGGGCACGATGGCGAGCGCCTGGTGGCCGGGCCTGTCCCCATGGGGCCCGGCCGGGCACAGCCCGAAGAGGCAACGTGGGTCTCCCCTCCAATGGGCTCACCACCCATAGCAGGGGCCATAGAGGTCGGGTGCATTGTGAGCTGGGCGGCTGCCGAGGTTAGGGCACTTGGCGGTCCGATCCTCGGCTACATAAGCTGGCTCTTGGGACGTGGAACGTCACTTCGCTGGGGGGGGAAGGAGCCTGACCTAGTGCGTGAGGTGGAGAAGTTCCGGCTAGATATAGTCGGACTCACTTCGACGCACAGCAAGGGCTCTGGAACCACTTCTCTTGAGAGGGGCTGGACTCTCTTCCACTCTGGCGTTGCCGGCAGTGAGAGGCGACGGGCTGGGGTGGCAATTCTTGTTGCCCCTCGGCTCAAAGCCTGCACGTTGGAATTCAACCCAGTGGACGAGAGGGTAGCTTCCCTCCGCCTTCGGGTGGGGAGACGGGTCCTGACTGTTGTTTGCGTTTACGCGCCAAACGGCAGCTCAGAGTACCCACCGTTTTTGGATTCACTCGAGGGAGTACTGGAGAGTGCTCCCCCGGGTGATTCCCTCGTTCTACTGGGGGGCTTCAACGCTCATGTTGGCAGCGAAAGTGAAACCTGGAGAGGTGTGATTGGGAAGAATGGCCGCCCGGATCTGAACCCGAGTGGTGTTCTGTTATTGGACTTTTGTGCTCGTCACAGATTGTCGATAACAAACACCATGTTCAAACATAAGGGTGTCCATATGTGCACTTGGCACCAGGACACCCTAGGCCGCAGTTCCATGATCGACTTTGTAGTTGTGTCATCGGATTTGCGGTCTCATGTTTTGGACACTCGGGTGAAGAGAGGGGCGGAGCTTTCTACCGATCACCACCTGGTGGTGAGTTGGCTGCGATGGTGGGGGAGGATGCCGGACAAACCTGGCAGGCCCAAACGCATTGTGAGGGTTTGCCTGGCAGAGTCTCCTGTCAGAGAGAGTTTCAATTCCCACCTCCGGAAGAACTTTGAACATGTCACGAGGGAGGTGCTGGACATTGAGTCCGAGTGGACAATGTTCCGTACCTCTATTGTCGAGGTGGCCGATTGGAGCTGTGGCCGCAAGGTAGTTGGTGCCTGTCGTGGCGGTAATCCTAGAACCCGTTGGTGGACACCGGCGGTGAGGGATGCCGTCAGGCTGAAGAAGGAGTCCTATCTGGTTCTTTTAACTCATGGGACTCCTGAGGCAGCAGACAGGTACCGACAGGCCAAGCGGTGTGCGGCTTCAGCGGTCGCGGAGGCAAAAACTCGGACATGGGAGGAGTTCGAGGAGGCCATGGAAAAAGACTTCCGGACGGCTTCGAAGCAATTCTGGACCACCATCCGCCGCCTCAGGAAGGGGAAGCAGTGCAGTGTCAACACCGTGTATGGTGGGGATGGTGCTCTGCTGACCTCGACTGCGGATGTTGTGGATCGGTGGAGGGAATACTTCGAAGACCTCCTCAATCCTACCAGCACGTCTTCCTATGAGGAAGCAGGGCCTGGGGAGTATGTGGTGGGCTCTCCTATTTCTGGGGCTGAGGTTGTTAAAAAGTAGTAGTTAAAAAGCTCCTCGGTGGCAAGGCCCCGGGGGTGGATGAGACCCGCCCGGAGTTCCTAAGGCTCTGGATGTTGTGGGGCTGTCTTGGTTGACAAAACTCTGCAACATTGCGTGGACATCGGGGGCGGTACCTCTGGATTGGCAGACCGGGGTGGTGGTTCCTCTCTTTAAGAAGGGGAACCGGAGGGTGTGTTCCAACTATCGTGGGATCACACTCCTCAGCCTTCCCGGTAAGGTCTATTCAGGTGTACTGGAGAGGAGGCTACGCCGGATAGTCGAACCTCGGATTCAGGAGGAACAGTGTGGTTCTCGCCCTGGTCGTGGAACTGTGGACCAGCTCTATACTCTCGGCAGGGTCCTTGAGGGTGCATGGGAGTTTGCCCAACCAGTCTACATGTGCTTTGTGGACTTGGAGAAGGCATTCGACCGTGTACCCCGGGAAGTCCTGTGGGGAGTGCTCAGAGAGTATGGGGTAACGGACTGTCTTATTGTGGCAGTTCACTCCCTGTATAATCAGTGTCAGAGCTTGGTCCGCATTGCCGGCAGTAAGTCGGACACGTTTCCAGTGAGGGTTGGACTCCGCCAAGGCTGCCCTTTGTCACCGATTCTGTTCATAACCTTTATGGACAGAATTTCTAGGCGCAATCAGGGCGTTGAGGGGATCTGGTTTGGTGGCTGCAGGATTAGGTCACTGCTATTTGCAGATGATGTGGTCCTGATGGCTTCATCCGGCCAAGATCTTCAGCTCTCACTGGATCGGTTCGCAGCCGAGTGTGAAGCGACTGGGATGGGAATCAGCACCTCCAAGTCCGAGTCCATGGTTCTCTCCCGGAAAAGGGTGGAGTGCCATCCCCGGGTTGGGGAGGAGATCTTGCCCCAAGTGGAGGAGTTCAAGTAACTCGAAGTCTTGTTCACGAGTGGGGGAAGAGTGGATCGTGAGATCGACAGGCGGATCGGTGCGGCGTCTTCAGTAATGCGGACGCTGTATCGATCCGTTGTGGTGAAGAAGGAGCTGAGCCGGAAGGCAAAGCTCTCGATTTACCGGTCGATCTACGTTCCCATCCTCACCTATGGTCATGAGCTTTGGGTCATGCCCGAAAGGACAAGATCACGGGTACAAGCGGCCGAAATGAGTATACTCCGCCGAGTGGCGGGGCTCTCCCTTAGAGATAGGGTGAGAAGCTCTGTTATTCGGGGGGTGCTCAAAGTAAAGCCGCTGCTCCTCCACATCGAGAGGAGCCAGATGAGGTGGTTCGGGCATCTGGTCAGGATGCCACCCGAACGCCTCCCTAGGAAGGTGTTTTGGGCACGTCCGACCGGTAGGAGGCCACGGGGAAGACCCAGGACACGCTGGGAAGACTATCTCTCCCGGCTGGCCTGGGAACGCCTCGGGACCCCCCGGGAGGAGCTGGACGAAGTGGCTGGGGAGAGGGAAGTCTGGGCTTCCCTGCTTAAGTTGCTGCCCCCGCGACCCGACCTCGGATAAGCGGAAGAAGATGGATGGATGGATGGCATAGTCTGTTTCCCCTTCCACATCACAGTCGTTCATCGTCACGAACGGGTTGGACTTTGAATAGCCGGCACCCCGCGGGCTACGACAGCTAGCATCCGCCATCTTGGCTAGTTTACGCAGGTAAACAATTAGCTTCTCGGCTTATTCTTCTGCTTGCTTTCACCTCTGCAATTTATTTTATCGTCCTTTGCTCACCACTGCCGTTCCATTTATGTGAGAGGGTCCCTTCGTGGTCGCCAATGTTGCACCTTTCCTGCTTCCTGCTCTCAGACCGTAGTCAAAAAGCGCAGGGGAGACACTTCTCCAGGGCCGATGTATACTCGGGGCAACACCCTTCACTTTAGTGGGTCTCGACAGCGGACGACTTTAGGGGAATGATGAGTCCGGCGATTAGTTGCAAACCTTGCTTTAATGATCGCTTACCCACAGCCAATCCAACACACAACAAAACTAGTCCCCGCCCGCACATACGCTAGCGCTCCCTCTCTTCTCTCGCCCACACAACCACTGACGTCACTCACCTCACATGCTGTCACCTGTTAAAGGGCCACACACACTCATACGCTACTCTCATAACACTGTCATAGAGAGTAAAACCTAATTTGTGTATTTTCAAACCTTACAAACACAAATTATTCTATAAAAACTCACATTAATTGAATATTACAGGCATTTTTACACATTTTGCATATTTGGTTTAGGAATTATGATGGAATACATTTTTATTGCTTTTTTCGCATTACCTCAGGATTTTAAGAACATTACTGTTATTGTCAGAAAGTGTTTTAGTCTTATCTTATTCTGACGCAGTTTTGAGATGTTAGATTTCCTGTGCTATTAATTTGGCGATCTAGTCTGATACGTCATTTCCTGTTTGTAGCGTTTCTGCGTAATATGGGCTTGAGGGTGATTGTGTAAACAGCATTGTGTTCGTTCCTGACTAAAATGTAAGTATACGTTGAATATAACACGGTTATTAATGCTAAAATGCTCATAATGTGTTAGATGTAGCCTTAATCGAGTGTTTGTTTGCAACAATGTTTCTGCTAGACGATATAATTCGCCAGCTCAACTTTCGCCCTGTTAATACAGCTTGTTACACAGTAGTTACCCTTTTCTACCACTGGAGGGCGACACAGACCACGTTTAAATCACTGTCTAAATCAACAGTGCTTATTCTCCATTCATCTCTTATGGACTGCTGTAATAGTCCATGTACATTTGTTAGTATATTTGTTTTATAACACATTGTAGAGTATATTATATTATATATAATATTATACATATCCTGTTGTATTATTGCATGTTATATTGCCTAAATGTATCCTAATCATTATTTGTAAGTGTTCCCTTTAGACCACACACACACACACACCCCACACACACCTATACTACAATTGTTCAATTTCATCATTAAAGAGTTTCTGAAAGCCTCTCTGTGCCCTACTCTCTGACCGGAGTCCTTGTCCTAAGAAGATATCAGACCAGCATTCCGCATCCAGAGTAACCTTCACTATCACATGGTCCTTTGAGCCAGATTCATAATCATCTGAAGACAACATGGAGTCAGAACAAGCCTCTGCAGATCCAGCAGCACGTTCTAGACCCCAGCGAGAGAGACAACTGCCAGCACATCTTGATGACTATGAAGTTGGATATCAATCTCAACATACATCAAGCATAGCCGTTGATATTGGAGCCCCGCCCACTGGGAGGAGAGCATAATTTCCACGAAGCCCATCACCTGCCTCTCAACGCAGTAGAGCCAAAACTCAGTGTAGTTCCTGCTCGTCAGCCAGGAGGTCCATCACTGAGGGATTATCAGACCTACAGACTGCAATGTTGGAGGAGAGAGTAAAACAAATGGAACTAGCGGAAGTGCACAGACAAATAAGAGAGGAAAACCTAGCTGATGAGCATCACCAGCTTCTGGACAAACAATCCCGAGAAGCTCTCAGTCAAAAGGAGGAAATTCTGAGATAACATGAAAGGCAGCGACGTAAACTGGATGAGGAGGCGGAGATGGCCTTAAAGACAAAAGAGGCAATTACGAGACGTCTTATGCTGCAACATAAACTGGTAGAAAAGGAAATGGAATTTGAGAAAGCTGCTCTAATTACATCCTTCTTAAAGGAGGATACACATAGTTCTGTCTTAACCAGGCCACTTAGCGAAAGTGAGTTCAACCTTTGGTTCCCAGCTGCTTTAAATGGAGCACCACCATACTCACAAGGTGAACTTGGATCTCGACACACTAGTCCAGCAGCAACTGCTCTACCACCAGCCCTTCCAGCCACAGCAGTTGATCCCACCGTCACAACCAGTCCGCCTTTACCCCAAGTCCAGCTTGTTCCTCCAGATTATCAGCCTTCTACTACCGCAACTCTGAGGTATCAGCCACAGCCTACTTTTGCTACCATATCTCCTCCTACCATAGTCCCTGCCACAGTTTACCCACTGCAACAGCCAATTAAGCAGAATGCAGTCTTTCAGCCTCACCCTTATCCTCCAATGCCACCTTTACTGCAGCCGTTGACAGCACCGTCACTGGGCTCCGGGACAGCACCTGGTACCGACCTAATGGAACTCCTAATAGCTACTTCATATGGACTTCCAAGGCTTACCTTGCCCCAATTTATATCTGGAAAAGAGTCAGACTTTGCACTGCTCAAAATGGCATTGGATAACCTGCTAAATTTACATGCCCACCTCACAGAGCAGTTTACCACTTAAAGCTGCCAAGTGCCTACAAGTTAGCACAAGCTTATATGTATGATCCCAAGCCATATTCATCCGCTCTGCAAGCACTTCAAGATAAATATGGACAACCTCGACAGCTGGTGCAGAGTGAGATAGGAGCCATGTTGAACTCCCCTCCAATCAGATATGGAGATCCGGACGCATTCGACAATTTTGCCCTGTCAGTCCAAGCGCTAGTGGGCATGCTTCGTTCCCTAGAGGGTGAAAATGGCTATGAACTTAGATGTGGCACTCATGTCAATAGACTACTCAGCAAATTGCCCGCCAACTATAGAGACAGCTTTGTTGAGTATAGCTTGAGCAACGGTATTCTGAGAACTGGAACAGACAGAACATACACACTGTCAGAAAAGGTGGAGTGCCATCTCCAGGTTGGGGAGGAGATTTCGCCCCAAGTGGTGGAGTTCAAGTACCTAGGAGTCTTATTCACGAGTGAGGGAAAAGTGGATCGTGAGAACCACAGGCGGATCGGTGCGGCGTCTTCAGTAATCCATCCATCCATCCATCCATTTTCTACCGCTTATTCCCTTCGGGGTCACGGGGGGCGCTGGAGCCTATCTCAGCTACAATCGGGCGGAAGGCGGGGTACACCCTTGAGGACGCTATATCGATCCGTTGTGGTTAAGAAGAAGCTGAGCCAAAAGGAAAAGCTCTCAAATTACCGGTCGATCTACGTTCCCATCCTCACCTATGGTCATGAGCTTGGGTTATGACCGAAAGGACAAGATCACGGGTACAAGCGGCCGAAATGAGTTTCCTCCACCGGGTGGCGGCTCTCTCCCTTAGAGATAGGGTGAGAAGCTCTGTCATCGGGGAGGAACTCAGAGTAAAGCCGCTGCTCCTCCACATTGAGAGGAGCCAGATGAGGTGGTTCGGGCATCTGCTCAGGATGCCACCCGAACACCTCCCGAGGGAGGTGTTTAGGGCAAGTCCGACCGGCAGGAGGCCACGGGGAAGACCCAGGACACATTGGGAAGCCTATGTCCCCGGCTGGCCTGGGAACGCCTCGAGATCCCCCGAGAAGAGCTGGACGAAGTGACTGGGGAGAGGGAAGTCTGGGCTACTCTGCTTAGACTGCTGCCCCCGCAACCCAACCTCGGATAAGCGGAAGAAAATGGATGGATGGATGGATTTAGTATGACAGTTATACTGTCATATTGAGTAAAAAAAACTAACTCGTCACTTTGCAAACCTTACTGTCAGATTGAGTGTGACAGTATACTGTCATAGTGAATAAAACCCATATGTTGTATTTGCAAACCTTACAAAAACTACTGATTCTAGTAAAACTCACATGGATACTGTTCTGCCACGGTTATTAAGATGACTTTATTTAGTGTGTGTTTATTTTCGAGTCATTTCAGTTGGTTCTGTTAAGTGAGCTGTACCTTTAAGAAACACGCAGATAGGTCACGTGTTTCGACTCAGGAAGTATTTCAGACAGGTGCGCACAACTCCGCCTCATTCCTCGTGTTTCTCAGCAAACTATCACATCTTATGCTGTTCGTGGCATCGTTGGTATGTACCCATATTTAATGTTTGTAGTACACAATGAGTCATATTTAGCTGTGAAATGTGTGTGTTTTATGATGTTAGACGATCGCTGATTGCATTACCTGTTCATGTCGGCTAACTTTCATTTGTTGTCATCTGCCGCCATCTAGTGGACGTTTGTTGTACTGTTACTTAAGACAATTTAAACAGTAAAAAGCTCATATGTCACGGATATTATTAATCATAACAACACATACAGTGGTGTGTGATAAAGTTAAACTTAGATTTAATTCAAATGCAATACTTGATAATCTGTGGTCTGTGATATGACATTATTAAGTTCATTTAATTCATGCATTTATATTTACAACGTTTGTGTCCTACAGTTTTACCCTTGCAATTGTCAATAAACCTGGCCTCCATCAGTCAACCTGGTGTTCAGAGTTTTGATGAGCGGAAGGTGTTGAACTTACTGCCTTCGTGTACAAGTGTGCTTAAGGAAGGCAGGATAGTAAAACAACGTCTTCATCGCATAAGATAACACAGTTTCACGCTGAACATACATCATGGATTCAAAGGAGCCGTCGCTGAAGTCTAGATCCTACACATCACGCTCCACAAAATCATCTGCAGGGAATGCTGCGGCTTTAGCCCGTGCCAACGCAGAGGCAGCAAAAGCACGACTGAACTTTGCAGAAAAAGACATGATCCTAGCAATGGAAAAAGCCCAATTAGAAGCACGAATGATGAAACTGTCTCTAGAAAGAGATGCAGCTGTAGCTGAAGCGGAGGCTGAGGCGCTAGAAGCAGCGTTCAACATGGATGGCAGTGTGCAAAGTAGCAAGAAGCTCCCACTTCAAGAGATTCCCTGTGATCCTCTAGGGCGGACCAGAGAATATGTCACTGAACAGTCTAAAGAACATTCGTCTGTAGCATTAGAAGAATACGCTCAGGATGGTGCTCGTGAGCGAGGCACACAATCCAACGCCCCTCTTCACCCCTTCATCCAGGACAGTGTTGGTCAGCTACACACACATTCAACCCCGGCACTGCATCCACATCCTCATTTTCCTTCTCAAAATGAAAGCAGCCATCTATGTTTAAACCCAGCACCAAGAAACTATCACCATGCTCCCCAGTCCATAGCAGTAGATAGGCCAGCTGCTTCCAACATCACACAAACAGCAGCAAGCAGAGTAACTGTAAATCAGCCACAACCCTCTATGACCACGCCCCTACCCTTCAAGAATACTCAAGGTTATCATAACCCACAGGGATCAAGTAATAATGGTTTTCAGTATCCCGCCATGTCCAGTAACACTCCTCATAATGCTCATCATGACAGATCAGGTATGAGTGATGTCATCAGATATTTCGCTCGACGTGAACTGGTTACTACATGTATGACCCAATTCAACGACCAGCCGGAGAGTTACAGCGCTTGGCAACAGTCCTTTCAAAACGCAGTAAGAGGACTTCATCTAACATGCAGCGAGGAAATGGATTTGCTGGTCAAGTGGCTTGGGAAAGAGTCAGGAGAACATGCAAAACGTATTCGAGCTGTCAACACTAGCCAACCTCAAAGAGGACTTCAGATGATATGGGACAGACTGGACGCATGCTACGGAGCCCCTGAAGTTGTCGAAGAGGCACTCTTCCAACGCATCAGCAACTTCCCCAAAATCACCTACAAAGACTATGCAAAACTTCATGAGCTCAGTGACCTTCTTATGGAACTGCAGGCGGCCAAGACAGATGGAACTCTTCCCGGCCTTCACTACCTCGACACAGCCAGAGGAATAAGTCCTCTTGTCTATAAGTTGCCCTCTAGTCTGCAAGAGAAATGGCTGTCTGTTGGGTCCGATTACAAAGAACGTTGTCGAGTCTCATTCCCTCCCTTTGAAGTATTTGTGGACTTTATTTTCCATCAGGCTAAAATCAGAAATGACCCTAGTTTCAACTTTGCTGTTCAAGCTGACATTGCAATGACGGACAAGACCTTTAGAACAACCAAACCAAAAGAAATATCAGTCCACAAGATGGACGTCTCTCCTACAGAACACAGTGATGAAGCTGAGAACCCCGAACGTCACTGCCCAATTCATAAAAAACCCCACCTTTTGAGGAAATGTCGAGCTTTCCGAGATAAACCCATAGAAGAAAGGAAAGCATTCCTCAGAGAACACAAGATCTGCTTTAAATGTTGCACATCTTCAAAACACATGGCTAGAGACTGCAAGTATACGGCCACATGCACTGAATGTGGGAGTGAGAAACATAACTCTGCTCTTCATCCAGGACCAGCACCACAGACAGAGGAGCCATACCCCTCTTCAAAGCATGGCGGGGAGCCAACATCTTCAGAAGTTGCCAGCAGCTGCACTACAGTCTGTGGTGGTGATCAAAGCGACAGGTCATGTTCTAAAATCTGTTTGGTTAAAATCTACCCCGTCAACCGTCAAGAGAAGGCAATAAAGGTCTACGCTATCATTGACGAACACAGCAACAGATCCTTGGCCCGGTCTGAGTTCTTCGACACCTTCAAAGTGCAAGTATCCCCCTCTCCATACTCTCTCCGAACCTGTTCGGGAGTAACAGAAACCATGGGGAGAAGAGCTACAGGTTACCAGATCGAATCCATGGACGGGAAAGTCAGTCTTCCTCTACCAAGTCTGGTTGAATGCAACGACATCCCTAACAATAGATCAGAGATCCCAACTCCCAATGCTGCATCTAATCACCCCCACCTGAAATCTATTGCTCAATTCATCCCAGAGCTCGAACAGAATACACCCATTATGCTTCTCCTAGGGCGAGACATTATCGCAGCCCACAAAGTTCGCAAACAGTTGAACGGCCCTCGATATGCTCCTTATGCACAGAAACTCGACCTGGGGTGGGTGATAGTTGGTAACGTCTGCCTGGGAGGTGTGCACAAGCCAGACAGTGTAAATGCCTTCTATACCCAGACAGCAGAATGGAAACGCCCTTCCATCTTTCAACCATGCCCAAACACCCTGCAGGTGAAAGAGAGGTGCAGTCAGTTTCAATACAAAGACTATCCTAAGATACAGACGACAGGGATTCTTACATGCAGTCGAGAAGCTGAGGAGTTGGGCTCCACAGTGTTTCAACAGACAAGGGATGATGACAAACTTGCTCCATCAATTGAGGACATTTCTTTCTTGAAAATCATGAGAGACAACTTAAAGAAAGATAAAAACAACAGCTGGGTAGCTCCGCTGCCTTTCAAGTCACTAAGGCGTCGTCTTCCCGATAACAAAGTACAGGCCTTAAATCGACTTTCATCACTGAGACGGAGTCTTGAAAGGAAGCCTGCATTAAAACAACATTTTCTCACCTTCATGGAAAATATGTTTCAAAAAAATAATGCAGAAGTAGCACCACCTCTGAAGGGAGACGAAGAGCGCTGGTATCTTCCAACCTTTGGTGTGTACCACCCGAAGAAGCCTGGAAACATTCGCATTGTGTTTGACTCAAGTGCTCAGCATGGAGGAGTGTCATTAAATAATGTCTTGTTGACTGGGCCTGACTTCAACAACAGTCTGCTTGGGGTACTTCTCAGGTTCCGCAAAGAAGCTGTAGCAGTAACAGCAGACATTGAACAGATGTTCTACTGCTTCCTCGTCAGGGAAGAGGACCGTAACTTCTTGAGGTTCCTGTGGTTCCGGGATAACGACCCATCCAAAGACATTATTGACTACCGCATGAGAGTCCACGTCTTCGGCAACAGCCCTTCCCCCGCAGTGGCTATCTACTGTCTCCGGAAGAGCACAGAGTTTGGAGACCCTGACGTCAAACAGTTCGTCAATCGGGACTTTTACGTGGACGACGGCTTGAAATCCTTCTCTTCTGTAGAAGCAGCAGTGGACCTACTCAAGAGAACGCAAGACACTCTCTCAGCGTCAAACTTGCGACTGCATAAAATTGCCTCAAACAGGAGAGAAGTAATGGAGGCCTTCCCATCCCGTGATCATGCCAACAACTTCAAAGATTTGGATCTTGGCGCTGATGATCTTCCCATGCAACGCAGTCTGGGCCTCAACTGGGATTTGATGTCCGACACCTTCGTCTTCAAGGTGAGCGATGAAGAGAAACCCTTCACCCGCCGAGGCATCCTGTCTACTGTTAATGGCATCTACGATCCTCTTGGATTTATCGCCCCAGTCACTATTCAAGGCAAAGCCATCTTACGAGAGCTTACAAGAGACCACGGCGACTGGGACTCTCCCCTCCCACCAGACATGAAACAGATATGGGTCACATGGCGATCCTCTCTAGAAGATCTGGGAAGTCTCCAGGTACCTCGGACATATGCAGAACCCTCTCTGGCAGGAATGTTGCGACGAGAGCTATGTGTCTTTTGTGACGCCTCTACTAAGGCAATCGCTGCAGTAGCCTATCTCAGGCTAACAGATACAGAGGGTACCATCCATGTAGGGTTTGCTATGGGAAAGGCTAAGTTGGCCCCCCTTAATGAACATACGGTGCCGAGGCTTGAGCTTTGCGCAGCTGTCCTTGCTGTAGAACTGGCAGAGCTCATCTCCTCAGAGATCGACACACAACTGGATGAGACTATCTTTTACAGCGACAGTAAGGTAGTACTCGGTTACATCAAGAATGACACCAGACGCTTCTACGTGTATGTCAGCAACCGAGTATTAAGGATAAGAAGGTCTTCTCGCCCTGAACAGTGGCAACATGTGCCAACAGAACTCAACCCGGCAGATATCGCTACAAGGTCCGTTACAGCTGCACATCTCTCAGATACCAGCTGGCTGTGTGGACCCCTATTTCTGAAAGAGCCCTTGAAAAACCAGTCTGAAGAAGATAACTTTGAGCTAGTTGACCCTTCATCAGATCCAGACATTCGTCCGCTAGTGTCAACAATGAGCACAACCATGTCAAGCAGACTACTTGGATCTCAACGCTTCTCCAAGTTTTCAAGTTGGAAATCGTTGACTCATGCAGTCGGTCACCTTATCCATATTGCTCGCCACTTCCAGAAGAACTCTGCAACCAAAGACAATGTTTGCAAAGACTCCCATCTCTGTCACGCGGTGATCTCTACAAACGAACTCTTACAGTCTGAGCAAATCATCATCTGCACTGTTCAACGGGAGATCTACGCTGATGAGTACAGCTGTCTGCAGAAGGAGGAAAGTCTTTCTAAAGACAGCCCCCTCAAAGCCCTCGATCCCTTCATTGATAATGATGGCCTTCTGAGAGTTGGAGGTCGTATCAAAGAAGCTCAACTTCAGCAACAGGAGAAAACCCCCATCATTATTCCCGGCAGTCATCATGTAGCAGTACTCTTGATCAGACACCATCATGAGAAAACTCAACATCAAGGGCGACTGTTCACCGAGGGTGCCATACGCAGTGCCGGATTCTGGATAGTTGGTGGAAAAAGACGGGTGAGCAGTGTGATTCATGCATGCGTCATATGTCGTAAACTACGAGGCCCCCATCAGACACAGAAGATGGCCGACCTTCCGGAAGATCGCCTCTCTACTGAACCTCCATTCACAAATGTTGGCTTGGATGTGTTCGGACCGTGGGCTGTGTCTTCACGACGTACAAGAGGTGGCTTTGCTCAGAGTAAACGGTGGGCAGTGTTATTTACCTGCATGAGTGTTCGAGCTGTCCACATCGAGGTAATAGAATCTCTCGACACGTCAAGCTTCATCAACGCTCTTCGGCGTTTCCTTGCTGTTAGGGGCCCTGTGAAGCTTATTCGTTCAGACCGAGGAACTAACTTTGTCAGCGCGTGTAAAGAGCTGAAGATCTTCTCAAACATCATTAATGCTTCGGTCGAGAAGTATCTCTTGGATCAAGGATGTGAATGGAAGTTCAACGCTCCTCACGCCTCTCATATGGGTGGTTCATGGGAGAGGATGATTGGAGTAGCACGAAGGATTCTGGACTCCATGTTCCTCCAGCTGGGAGCTTCACGACTCACTCACGAAGCACTCACTACACTGATGGCAGAGGTTGCTGCAATCATTAATGCCAGACCTCTGATCCCAGTGTCGACTGACCCGGACGACCCCCCATTCCTTACTCCAGCGACCCTCCTCACCCAAAAGGTGAGTATTCCTTCTGCCCCAGTCGGTGATTGGATCAAAGACCTTCACAAGTCCCAGTGGGGTCAAGTCCAACATCTTGCCCAAACTTTCTGGAGTAGATGGAAGAAACAATACCTTGCATCACTTCAACCACGGAGAAAGTGGATGGCCTCCACCCCAGACCTTCAGCTTGGGAGTATTGTCCTTCTCAAAGACAACCAGCTTGCAAGAAACGAGTGGCCTCTGGGCTTGATTACTCAAGTCTTTCCAAGCAAAGACGGTAAGGTGCGGCAAGTGGAGATCAAGGTCTACAGGAAAGATGGGACTAAACTCTTCCTGCGTCCCATTTCAGAGACAGTCCTCCTTCTTGCTCCTGATTAGGAACAATAAGAGCTATAGGGACATTTAAGTGATGACATTTGATAATGCCAGGCGGGGAGTGTTCTGCCACGGTTATTAAGATGACTTTATTTAGTGTGTGTTTATTTTCGAGTCATTTCAGTTGGTTCTGTTAAGTGAGCTGTACCTTTAAGAAACACGCAGATAGGTCACGTGTTTCGACTCAGGAAGTATTTCAGACAGGTGCGCACAACTCCGCCTCATTCCTCGTGTTTCTCAGCAAACTATCACATCTTATGCTGTTCGTGGCATCGTTGGTATGTACCCATATTTAATGTTTGTAGTACACAATGAGTCATATTTAGCTGTGAAATGTGTGTGTTTTATGATGTTAGACGATCGCTGATTGCATTACCTGTTCATGTCGGCTAACTTTCATTTGTTGTCATCTGCCGCCATCTAGTGGACGTTTGTTGTACTGTTACTTAAGACAATTTAAACAGTAAAAAGCTCATATGTCACGGATATTATTAATCATAACAACACATACAGTGGTGTGTGATAAAGTTAAACTTAGATTTAATTCAAATGCAATACTTGATAATCTGTGGTCTGTGATATGACATTATTAAGTTCATTTAATTCATGCATTTATATTTACAACGTTTGTGTCCTACAGTTTTACCCTTGCAATTGTCAATAAACCTGGCCTCCATCAGTCAACCTGGTGTTCAGAGTTTTGATGAGCGGAAGGTGTTGAACTTACTGCCTTCGTGTACAAGTGTGCTTAAGGAAGGCAGGATAGATACACTATTACAGGCATTTTTTGACATAATGCATGTTTGGTTTTGGAGTTATGTTTATATAACTTTCATATTTAGTATGACAGTTATAGTGTCAAATTGAGTAAAAAAACTAACTTGTGTCTTTACAAACCTTACAAAATATTGTTTTCCAGTAAAACTCACAAAGATACATTCCTCCAGGCATCATTAGCCGTTTTGCATGTGTGGTTTAGGAGTTATGTTTAAATAACTATCATTTTGAATGTGGCAGTTATACTGTCATTATGAGTAAAACCTAGTTTTTGTATTTGTAAACCTTACCAAAATACCTGATTCTGATAAAACTCCTATAAATTCAATATTATAGGCATTTTAGACCGATTGCAAGTTTGGTTTTGGAGTTATGTTTACATAACTTTCATATTTAGTATGACAGTTATACTGTCATGTTGAATAAAAAACTAACTTGTGTCTTTGCAAACCTTACAAAAGATCATATTTCTAGTAAAACTGACAAAGATACATGTCTCCAGGCATTATTAGCCATTTTGCATGTGTTGTTTAGGAGTTATGTTAAAATATATTTTTATTGCTTTTTTTTTCGCAATTTCTCAGGATTCTTAGAACATTACAGTCATATTGAGTAAAAAACTACTTTTTGTGTTTGCAAGATTTAAAAAAAGCATATGTTTCGAGTAAAACTCCCAAGGATGCATTATTTTAGGCATTATTAGCAAATTTTCATGTGTGGTTTAAGAGTTATGTTTAAATAACTGTCATATTGAGTGTGACACTGTCATAGAGAGTAAAACCAAATGTTTGTATTTGCAAACCATACAAACACGAATGATTCTAGTAAAACTCACATGGATTCAATATTACAGGTATTTTTACACATTTTGCATGTTTGGTTTAGGAATTATGATGGAATACATTTTTATTGCTTTTTTCGCATTATCTCAGGATTTTAAGAACATTACTGTCATATTGAGTAAAAAACTACTTTTTGTGTTTGCAAGCCTTAAAAAAGCACATGTTTCAAGTAAAACTCACAAAAATGCATTGTTTCAGGCATTATTAGCCGTTTTTCATGTGTAGTTTAGGAGTTATGTTTAAATAACTGTCATATTGAGTGTGGCAGTTTGAGTTTGAGTTTATTTCGAACATGCAAGTATACAACATGATACATCACAATCTCCAGTTTCTCTTTTCAACATGTTCGAAAAGGAGTAGGAAGAAGCAAAGCAGTTATACTGTCATATTGAGTAAAAAAAACTAACTTGTGTCTTTGCAAACCTTACAAAAGAAAATGTGTCTAGTACAACTCACAAAGATACATTTCGTCACACATTTTTAGACCTTTTGCATGTGCTGTTTAGGAGTTATGTTTAAATAACTGTCATATTGAGTGTGACAGTATACTGTCATAGTGAGTAAAACCAAATTTTTGTATTTACAAATCTTACACAAACAACTGATTCTAGTAAAACTCACATAGATACATTATTACAGGCATGTTTAGACATATTGCATGTTTGGTTTTGGAGTTATGTTCATATAATCTCCTTTCTGAGCTGGCACCTTATCGTGGCAGAGGAGTTTGTGTGTCCCACTGATCCTAGGAGATATGTGCTTCTATGCCCCCTGGAAGGGTCTCCCAAGACAAACTAGGTGAGGGATCAGACAAAGAGCAGCTCAAAGACCTTTATGAAAAATACAAATCAAGAAACTCGATTTTTCCTCGTCCGAACGCGGGTCACCGTGGCTCCCCTGTGGAGCCAGGCCCAGAGCTGGGGCACGATGGCGAGCGTCTGGTGGCCGGGCCTGTCTCCATGGGGCCCGGCCGGGGTCAGCTCGAAGACGCAACGTGGGTCCCCGCTCCAATGGGCTCACCACTCATGGGCTGAGTCATAGAGGTCGGGTGTAGTGTGAGCTGTGCGGCAGCCGAAGGAGGCACAAGTGGTTCGATGGATGGATATACATATATACATATACATATACAGTGTTGGGACTAACGCGTTACAAAGTAACGCGTTACTGTAACGCCGTTAGTTAGTGGGGGGGGGGGCTAGGGGAGGTTTGATCCGCGGTTTGATATATGAAACAAAAAAAAAAAGTTGTTGGCACGTTCAGTCCACACACAGCGTGGTCATG
>NC_084562.2:38825754-38833254 GCF_033978685.3 Nerophis lumbriciformis
AGCGAGCAACAGGTTTTAAAAGCTCATAAAAGAAAGCTTATAAACTCATCATACGCTGCTTAAAATGGGTAAAAAGGAGAAAGGAGATCGAGGTGAGTTAGATCATACAGATAAGTCGGAGCTTGATTGCTGTCAGTTAAACGTTCGTGACAGATGACTCAGCTAAAAGAGATGCTATGTACGCTGTTTAGTATTACTGTAGTTTAAATTGCCACGACATTGTCAATACGGTGTGTTCATATGAAACTGAATTTTGTTTTTACACGGTTGCACCCCAGGAGTGTTGTAAATGTGTATATAATGTTATGGCTATGGCGACAGAGAAGAAGTCCAACAAGCGTTTCTACGAGGAGGAGGAAGACGAAGAAGAGTTGGTGGCTGGCAAACCGCAGGAAGCCATACCTGCTGCTGCGGGGAAACAGGTGGATGAATCCACTACCAAGCTTGACGATTATGGAGCCAAAGATTATCGTGTTCAGATGATTCTGAAGAACGATAATTCCTCACGACCCCTCTGGGTGGTAAGACGACGTGTAATTTCGATTCTTTTAAATTAAGGCATTTTCTCAAGTGTTCTTTTATCTAAAATGTCCTTGTCTTCAGGCTCCTGATGGACATATATTTTTAGAAGCATTTTCACCAGTGTATAGGTATGCTCAGGATTTCTTGGTAGCCATCGCTGAACCGGTCTGCAGGCCTAACCATGTCCATGAGTACAAGTTAACAGCATATTCTCTGTATGCAGCGGTCAGTGTAGGGCTTCAGACTTCTGATATAGTGGAGTATCTACAGAAACTTAGCAAGACCTCTGTGCCTGAAGGAATTGTTCAGTTCATTAAGGTATGATCAGTAATGGAAAAAATAGTTTGGTGGCAATTCTGTGTGAAACTAATATTGTTTTTTTTCAGCTCTGCACTGTGAGCTATGGAAAAGTCAAGCTGGTGCTCAAGCATAATAGGTACGTCACCTAGAAGTATTTTGTTAATTTCAGGCATGTGATTTTAGTCGAAAATCCGTATTTTTTATCTCTGTAAAAATATGAAAAAAATATTTTCCGTTTTTCTTCTTTTTTTCCGACCTACAGTGTGTGTTAAAATCTTGATCCGTCTCTTTGCCATACTTGCCAACAACTACGGTTTTCTCATAATGAGTAAGTTTTTTTGATAATCAAATGGTAAAAACTACGGTTTTCCTTTAAAAATGATGAACTTAAAAATTGAAGCTACGTAGCAAAGCAACTGACGGACAAGGGACAAAATATACGGGAAACATCAATGATGATTTACGTTTAAGAAAGTCCATGATTAGTTGGTTGTTTACTATAATGAGTCACGATTGGATAAGATTAAGGCCAAACATTACAGGCAGGCCAATCAGAGGCAAGATAGGGCGGGTCATCGAACCAGGAAGGGAAATCACAACAGATATCCCAAATGATGCCGGGCAAGTCGGAAAAGAGAAGAGGGAATATTCAAGCGGGCGATTTATATTTTTTTAAAACTAGGGGAAGATGGTTGAGGGATTTCCTTAGATTTTTATTTTAGCAATGTAGACGACGATGTCCAGGAAACCCACAGTGCGTCTACTTGGCCACATTTGGACAAATGTATGCGTCTGGCTAAAACAATGGCCAACACATTCATTTTAGTTATTTACCATGTAAGCCCAAATCCAAACGGCTCTCGACATGGAATACACATTTAAGAACACACATGATTGTCGAAGACATGTGATGACTTTTGCTACAGTATCGCATGTCTAAATGTTACATTTCATTTTCATTGGTGTTTTACAACAAGACAGTAGCTGACATTTTGTTCATTATTTCCACTGTTTATATTTTGACATTGAATAGTTGAATAATTTTGAAACATAAACAACATGACTGCAAGATATTTGTTATTTCAAGCCATACATCACAAATGGCTATTGAGATAAAGGACGTTAGCTAATAGAATAAACATTGTTTGTAGTATTTGTGATTTTTGCATTTGGAGCAGTTAGAAGTGGAGAGGGAGTCAAAGAGACAGAAATTGGCTATAATATCCAAGGCAGAATACACTAAAGCAGAAACGAAAAGGAAAATGCAAGCTGCTCAGAAACGCCCCCCTTGTCCTCCACCAGGGCAGCGCCCTGGACCCGGCTTATTCTCAGTCTTTTTCATTAAGTTCAAATCACATGCCTGTAATTTATTATTGTTGTTTCATGTTGCACCTTTTTACTAAGGGTGTGCCACCTCACAATTTAAATAGATGAAAAATCTACATGGGGTGCTATGATTTTTAAAAGATAACTAACGATTATAAATGCCTCTTTTTTCAAGTCTGCTTTAAACAAACCTCCTGATTTCACAGATTTCAGTACGAGCAATATAAATACAAATACATTGTTCAGAAATGTTAAAAATGTTCAAACCAAATTCTTCTTCAAATAATTATTTTCCAAAGAAATGTGTAGGTTTAATTCAGTTGCGTCCTGTCAGTTGTATGTAGTTGTGGAATTTTTGAAGTGGATTAATGGATAGTTTTTTTTGCTTTGGTGTGGTTGCAGTTTTGCAATTATAGTGATTGTTGATCAACCATCTCCTTGTCATTCTTAACATCACAGTAGACGACTAGATGCTACAATACAATCCGTTATATAAAAATGTCTAGGCAACCGTTTTTGTTTCAGCCAAATTCCAGGTACTGCAATTGTGTTTGTGATTTCGCTATGAATAATAGATTTTTGAACATTTTCTAATTAATATTGATCACGATGCATCAAAGAAACGATGTATCAGAACAGCACTGTTTTTTACCTGTGTGTTTGTACTTAACTTTTAGGTATTTTGTTGAGAGCACTTTTCCTGATGTGATTCAGAACCTCCTTCAGGACATTGTGATCCGAGAATGTCGCCTCCGTGCTGCAGATGGCACAGATGGCGAGCTTATTACTGAGGTCATCCACAGCAAGTCAGCGGTATGCTTTAGTATTTTTTTTTTTTTTTTACAAAGTACTTATTTTAAATCTAGACTAGGGTTGTCCCGATCCGATATTTGGATCGGATCGGCCGCCGATATTTGCCAAAAAATGCGTATCGGCAAGGCATGGGAAAATGCCGATCCAGTTTTTAAAAATATTCCGGTCCGTGTTTTCCAACGCACCGATTTAAATAATACATTCCACTTTTCTTCTGCTCCCTAATTTCCGTTCCCCATTTTCCAGCACACCTTCAACACATCCACAGGTCTGTGTCCTAACCGCCCTAATCGGAAGCGGATGCCGGTTCATGGTTCCGAAAGGCGAGCGGAAGTTACCTTACAAAATTTTTTTTTTTCCAGTAAAACTCACAAAGATACATTTCTCCAGGCATTATTAGCCAGCTGTGTGGGATTATTTTACCCTACAAAACGAAAAAGATGAAGAGGTGGAGTGCAAAACATGCCACAATAAAGTCAAGCGTGGTGGTAAAGTTGTAAAACATTTTAATACAACAAATCTGATCAAGCATTTAGCGAAATACCACCGTAAAGAATATGAAGAATTTCTAAAGAAAACTGATGAAAAGAAAAAGAAAGGTCCTACACAACTAACTGACAGAAACGTTCGCGAAGCGTGACATACTGCCACTGAACAGTGCTAAAGCATAGGGGATAACTAGTCATTGCAGAGGAAATCATTCTGGATGATGAGCCGTTATCTCTCGTGGGTAAAGTGGGCTTTCGACGCACCATCCAACACATCTCCCCATTATGTTCGGACTGCAGTCGGGGGCAAACAATTGAAGGGAGTGTGTAGATAGTTTTTTTTTTTTAAGTTTACACTTGTTCAAGAGCAAGTATTGATGCTGAGTTATAGACATTTTATCCCACTCAGGTTGTTTGTGTGTTTTGCTTTTTTTTAATAATGTTTACAGCACTATTTGCACTTTATACTGTTCACTTTTTTACTGTTCAATGATGCCATTTCTGTTTGTCATGTATAATTTTGTCTATTTTGTGTTTATCCTTGAATAAACAGGTCAGTTTCTTGTTACCAACCATTGTGTATTATTCAAACTCACCTAATTCAGCTGGCTAGTTGATATCAAGAGTACTAATAATTTCGCCACACCTAGTGTGTGTGACAATCATTGGTACTTTAACTTAACTTTAAAACTGTTTTCAACATGAATCTGACAACTAAGTAGGCTAAAAAACTTTAAACTTTAATACATGCTCGGATAGGCCGGTATCGAATCGGAAGTGCAAAAACCTGGATCGGGACATCCCTAATCTAGACCCAATAATACTCTTACTTAAAGAATATCCAAGTCTACAAGAATGAACTGATGAAACCTACTTGGATGAGAGGTCAGCAAAACGTCTTCTAAGACAAACCAAACCGTCCAGTTGCGATCAATTGAATGCCCTGAGATTAGAAAATATATTGCATAATAATGACACAAGGAATGACATCTTTCATGGCAGAATGGGAACTTTCCCATTTTTCGGTTGTCTTATCAATAAATGCACGGTGGAACAGGGGTTAGTGCATGTGCCTCACAATACGAGTAGTCCCGAGTTCAATGCCGGGCTCGGGATCTTACTGTGTGCATGTTCTCCCCGTGTCTGCGTGGGTGCCCTCTGGGTACTCCGGCTTCCTCCCACCGCCAAAGACATGCACCTTGGGGATAGGTTGATTGGCAGCACTAAATTGGACCTAGTGTGTGAATGTTGTCTGTCTGTCTGTGTTGGCCCTGTGATGAGGTGGCGACTTGTCCAGAGTGTACCGCCGCCTTCCGCCCGAATGCAGCTGAGATAGGCTCCAGCACCACCCGTGACCCCAAAAGGGACAAGCGGTAGGAAATGGATGGAATGACATATTTCATGGCAGAATGGGAACTTTCCCATCTTTCGGTTGTCTTATTATAAAATGTACTTTTAATGAAGGAAATCAATTAACACTAGATATTTATTGAACAGATCTCCAAGTCTGTCGATGGAAAAGCAGGAGCTTCCACCTCACAGCAATCTGTTGATGGACAAACCTCAGGCCAGCAGGTCCCTGAGGACATCTTCAGCTACTATGAGCAGATGGATAAGGAGGAAGAGGAAGAGGAAGAGACTCAGACAGTGTCCTTTGAGATTCGACAGGTGCATGTTTGGATTTTTCTCCACATAATACAATGTACTTATGTTGTTAGGGATTACTAGGCCAGGGCGATATATAGATTTTATCAATCAATTAGATTTTTTTGTTGCAGACGATTTAAAATAGAAAGTCAATGTTTTTTCTCCTCTTACCCCCATTAGCTTCCGTAGCCCTCGTTTGCCCCCTTAATTCCTTAGTGGAGGTAATTTTCTGACACACCAACAAAACATGGCTAATGCTAACAAGAGAGAAAGGTGTTAGTGCTTTAAATTTGCGGCAACAGGCGTGGAACAAGTGATGGAACCCTGAAAAGATTATTTAAAAAAGACAGAAGCACAACAAACTTATTCCAACATCTGAATCCGCATTGAGCTAAGTGGGGTAAATGCAACTTTTTATGAGGCAAACAAGACTGCAATAATAAGGAGTTCCACCTAAGAAGCGGTGGAATTATTTACACACAAATTACCATGAATGATGATACCATATATCAGGGGTCACCAACGCGGTGCCCGTGGGCACCAGGTCGCCCGTAAGGACCAGATGAGTCGCCCGCTGGCCTGTTCTAAAAATAGCTCAAATAGCAGCACTTACCAGTGAGCTGCCTCTTTTTTTTAAATTTTATTTATTTACTAGCAAGGTGGTCTCGCTTTGCTCGACATTTTTAATTCTAAGAGACAAAACTCAAATAGAATTTGAAAATCCAAGAAAATATTTTTCAAGACTTGGTCTTCACTTGTTTAAATAAATTCATTTCTTTTTTTACTTTGCTTCTCATAACTTTCAGAAAGACAATTTTAGAGAAAAAATACAGCCTTAAAAATGATTTTAGGATTTTTAAACACATATACCTTTTTATCTTTTAAATTCCTTCATCTTCTTTCCTGACAATTTAAATCAATGTTCAAGTAAATTTATTTTTTTATTGTAAAGAATAATATATACATTTTAATTTATTTCTTCATTTTAGCTTCTGTTTTTTCAACGAAGAATATTTGTGAAATATTTCTTCAAACTTATTATGATTAAATTCAAAAAAATTATTCTGGCAAATCTAGAAAATCTTTAGAATCAAATTTAAATCTTATTTCAAACTCTTTTGAATTTCTTTTAAAATTGTTGTTCTGGAAATTCTAGATTCTAGAAGAAATAATGATTTGTCTTATATAGCAAATATAGCTTGGTCCAATTTGTTATATATTCTAACAAAGTGCAGATTGGATTTTAACTTATTTAAAACGTGTCATTAAAATTAAAAAACATATTTTTTTAATTTTTTCAAAAAGATTCGAATTAGCTAGTTTTTCTCCTTTTTTTCGGTTGAATTTTGAATTTTAAAGAGTCGAAATTGAAGATAAACTGTTTCAAAATTAAATTTTCATTTTTTTCGTGTTTTCTCCTCTTTTATGAAAATGTTAGTGGCTAGCTAGTTAAATTTGGATATTGTAATTTCACAAGACTGTCTTCGAAGTGATCATTTGAAAATGTTCAATTTGAAAAATGTGCACTTGGAGAAAATATAAAAATAAAGTATTGCATATTGATATTTATCTGTTTCTATATATATTTATTGTGAGAAATCATTAAGATGATCAGTGTTTCCACAAAGATAAATATCATTAATTATTAATAAAAACATAGAGTTAAAGGTAAATTGAGCAAATTGGCTATTTCTGGCAATTTAAGTGTGTATCAAACTGGTAGCCCTTCGTATTAATCAGTACCCAAAAAGTAGCTCTTGGTTTCAAAAAGGTTGGTGACCCCTGCCATATATGATGAGAAAGGAGAACAATGCAGAGCGATCACTAAAGCAATCGCTTTACACATCCAAACCAAACAGCTTATACTGCAAACTCTTGTGGAATTGTAACGCATTTAATCCTCAATATAGTGATATATTACATGTGCAATGAAGTGTACCGTATTTTTCGGACTATAAGTCGCTCCGGAGTATACGTCGCACCGGCCGAAAATGCACAATAAAGAAGAAAAAAAACATATATACGTCGCACTGGAGTACAAGTCGCATTTTTGGGGGAAATTTATTTGATAAAATCCAACACCAAGAATAGACATTAGAAAGGCAATTTAAAATAAATAAAGAATAGTGAACAACGGTCTGAATAAGTGTACGCCATATGACGCATAAATAACCAACTGAGAACGTGCCTGGTATGTTAACGCAACACATCATGGCAATAGTCATTCAAATAAATATGACATATAGAACATGCTAAACGTTTACCAAACAATCTGTCACTCCCGATCTCTAAATCCGATGAAATCTTCCTCCTTGGTGTCGCTCCTGGTAAGCGCCGCTAGCGTCCATTCTTTCTGCTGCTCGATCACCGTTTTCTGGTGCATATTTCACTACGTTCAGCTTGT
>NC_084562.2:38838254-38850754 GCF_033978685.3 Nerophis lumbriciformis
TATATATATATATATATATATATATATATATATATATATATATATATATATATATATATATATAAGTGTCTCAAAGGGCTGCACAAGCCACAACGACATCCTCGGTACAGAGCCCACATAAGGGCAAGGAAAAACTCACCCCAGAGAGGACCGCATATGTGGGTAACATACATATAAACATACATATATACATATATATATATATATACACACATATATATATATATATATATATATATATATATATATATATATATATATATATATATATATACATATATATATATATATATATATACATATATATATTCATATATATATTCCTCTCTGAGCTGCCACCTTAACGTGGTAGAGGAGTTTGCGTGTCACATTGATCCTAGGAGCTATGTTCTCTGGGAGCTTTATGCCCCCTGGTAGGGTCTCCCAAGACAAACTGGTCCTAGGTGAGGGATCAGACAAAGAGCGGCTCAAAGACCTCCATGAATAATAAAAAACAAGGACCCAGATTTCCCTCCCCCGGACGTGGGTCACCGGGGCCCCCCTCTGGAGCCAGGCCTGGAGGTGGGGCACGATGGCGAGCGCCTGGTGGCTGGGCCTGTCCCCATGGGGCCCGGCCGGGCACAGCCCGAAGAGGCAACGTGGGTCCCCCCTCCAATGGGCTCACCACCCATAGCAGGGGTCATAGAGGTCGGGTGCGATGTGAGCTGGGCGGCAGCCGAAGGCAGGGCACTTGGCGGTCCGATCCTCGGCTACAGAAGCTAGCTCTTGGGACGTGGAACGTCACCTCGCTGGGGGGGAAGGAGCCTGAGCTAGTGCGCGAAGTGGAGAAGTTCCGGCTAGATATAGTCGGACTCACTTTGACGCACAGCAAGGGCTCTGGAACCAGTTCCTCGAGAGGGGCTGGACTCTCTTCCACTCTGGCGTTGCCGGCAGTGAGAGGCGACAGGCTGGGGTGGCAATTCTTGTTGCCCCCCGGCTCAGAGCCTGTACGTTGGAGTTCAACCCGGTGGACGAGAGGGTAGCTTCCCTCCGCCTTCGGGTGGGGGAACGGGTCCTGACTGTGGTTTGCGCTTACGCGCCAAGCCGCAGCTCAGAGTACCCACCCTTTTTGGATTCACTCGAGGGAGTACTTGAGAGTGCTCCCCCGGGTGATTCCCTCGTGCTGCTGGGGGACTTCAATGCTCATGTTGGCAACGACAGTGAAACCTGGAGAGGCGTGATTGGGAAGAATGGCTGCCCGGATCTGAACCCGAGCGGTGTTTTGTTATTGGACTTTTGTGCCCGCCACAGATTGTCCATAACGAACACCATGTTCAAACATAAGGGTGTCCATATGTGCACTTGGCACCAGGACACCCTAGGCCGCAGTTCCATGATCGACTTTGTAGTTGTGTCATCGGATTTGCGGCCTCATGTTTTGGACACTCGGGTGAAGAGAGGGGCGGAGCTTTCTACCGATCACCACCTGGTGGTGAGTTGGCTGCGATGGTGGGGGAGGATGCCGGACAGACCTGGCAGGCCCAAACGCATTGTGAGGGTTTGCTGGGAACGTCTGGCAGAGTCTCCTGTCAGAGAGAGTTTCAATTCCCACCTCCGGAAGAACTTTGAACATGTCACGAGGGAGGTGCTGGACATTGAGTCCGAATGGACCTTGTTCCGCGCCTCTATTGTCGAGGCGGCTGATTGGAGCTGTGGCCGCAAGGTAGTTGGTGCTTGTCGTGGCGGTAATCCTAGAACCCGTTGGTGGACACCGGCGGTGAGGGATGCCGTCAAGCTGAAGAAGGAGTCCTATCGGGTTCTTTTGGCTCATAGGACTCCTGAGGCAGCGGTCAGGTACCGACAGGCCAAGCGGTGTGCGGCTTCAGCGGTCGCAGAGGCAAAAACTCGGACATGGGAGGAGTTCGGGGAAGCCATGGAAAGCGACTTCCGGACGGCTTCGAAGCAATTCTGGACCACCATCCGCCGTCTCAGGAAGGGGAAGCAGTGCACTATCAACACCGTGTATGGCGGGGATGGTGTTCTGCTGACCTCGACTGCAGATGTTGTGGATTGGTGGAGGGAATACTTCGAAGACCTCCTCAATCCCACCAACACGTCTTCTTATGAGGAAGCAGTGCCTGGGGAGTCTGTGGTGGGCTCTCCTATTTCTGGGGCTGAGGTTTCTGAGGTAGTTAAAAAGCTCCTCGGTGGCAAGGCCCTGGGGGTAGATGAGATCTGCCCGGAGTTCCTTAAGGCTCTGGATGCTGTGGGGCTGTCTTGGTTGACAAGACTCTGCAGCATCGCGTGGACATCGGGGGCGGTACCTCTGGATTGGCAGACCGGGGTGGTGGTTCCTCTCTTTAAGAAGGGGAACCGGAGGGTGTGCTCTAACTATCGTGGGATAACACTCCTCAGCCTTCCCGGTAAGGTCTATTCAGGTGTACTGGAGAGGAGGCTACGCCGGATAGTCGAACCTCGGATTCAGGAGGAACAGTGTGGTTTTCGGCCTGGCCGTGGAACTGTGGACCAGCTCTATACTCTCGGCAGGGTCCTTGAGGGTGCATGGGAGTTTGCCCAACCAGTCTACATGTGTTTTGTGGACTTGGAGAAGGCATTCGACCGTGTCCCTCGGGAAGTCCTGTGGGGAGTGCTCAGAGAGTATGGGGTATCGGACTGTCTGATTGTGGCAGTCCGCTCCCTGTATGCTCAGTGCCAGAGCTTGGTCCGCATTTCCGGCAGTAAGTCGGACACGTTTCCAGTGAGGGTTGGACTCTGCCAAGGCTGCCCTTTGTCACCGATTCTGTTCATAACTTTTATGGACAGAATTTCTAGGCGCAGTCAAGGCGTTGAGGGGATCTGGTTTGGTGGCTGCAGGATTAGGTCTCTGCTTTTTGCAGATGATGTGGTCCTGATGGCTTCATCTGGCCAGGATCTTCAGCTCTCAAAGGATCGGTTCGCAGCCGAGTGTGAAGCGACTGGGATGAGAATCAGCACCTCCAAGTCCGAGTCCATGGTTCTCGCCCGGAAAAGGGTGGAATGCCATCTCCGGGTTGGGGAGGAGATCTTGCCCCAAGTGGAGGAGTTCAGTACCTCGGAGTCTTGTTCACGAGTGAGGGAAGAGTGGATCGTGAAATCGACAGGCGGATCGATGCGGCGTCTTCAGTAATGCGGACGCTGTATCGATCCGTTGTGGTGAAGAAGGAGCTGAGCCGCAAGGCAAAGCTCTCAATTTACCGGTCGATCTACGTTCCCATCCTCACCTATGGTCATGATCTTTGGATTATGACCAAAGCTACAAGATCAAGATCTTGTACAAGATCACGGGTACAAGCGGCCGAAATGAGTTTCCTCCGCCGGGTGGCGGGGCTCTCCCTTAGAGATAGGGTGAGAAGCTCTGCCATCCGGGGGGAGCTCAAAGTAAAGCCGCTGCTCCTCCACATCGAGAGGAGCCAGATGAGGTGGTTCGGGTATCTGGTCAGGATGCCACCCGAACGCCTCCCTAGGGAGGTGTTTTGGGCACGTCCGACCGGTAGGAGGCCGCGGGGAAGACCCAGGACACGTTGGGAAGACTATGTCTCCCGGCTGGCCTGGGAACGCCTCGGGGTCCCACAGGAAGAGCTGGACGAAGTGGCTGGGGAGAGGGAAGTCTGGGCTTCCCTACTTAGGCTGCTGCCCCCGCGACCCGACCTCGGATAAGCGGAAGAAGATGGATGGATGGATGGATGGATATATATATATAAACTGTTTTTTTGTTTTTTTTAACAAAAAGTGTGTATATATATATATTTATTTATTGTTTTAACAAAAAGTGTGTTATTTTAGCCTGGATTTGTGTAGAACTGTATGGCATGATGCCCACTCAACTTTTTTAGTCCTGGGCTAACTTTTTTCTCTATCTTTTGTAAAGGAAAAAATTGAGGAGCTGCAGAAGCGCTGCATTCAGTTGGAGTACCCCCTTCTTGCGGAGTATGACTTTCGAAATGATACAGTCAACCCAGATATCAACATAGATCTGAAGCCAACTGCGGTATTACGACCCTACCAGGAGAAAAGTCTACGCAAGATGTTTGGCAATGGACGTGCTCGGTCTGGAGTCATTGTGCTGCCCTGCGGTGAGAATTCTGGTTTACTTTTGATCAAGTAGGAAGTATTGATAATGCTCAAAATGGCAATAATGCTCAGTTTTGACACTGTTATTAATTATTGTAGGGTTTCACCTAATGATTATTTCTTAAATTGCAAATTCTTTTGATTAACATGTATGTTTAATTTTGTATCTTTGTTTTAGTGTAGTGTTTCCACATTTTTTTATGGATGAATTCCCCTCAAAATATACCCACATTTTTCTTGTGTCTAAAAACTTTAAATGCGTCTTGTTCGGTCTGGGATAAAAAAATAACTTTTTCTACGCCCGTGGTGCACTGTTCTGTTAAGTGAAAACATCTGCACAGTTGCGCACATTTTAGCTACACAGCATTGTCTTTCTCGGTGCCTTATTATGCAAAACCAACTTTTCTTACCTATTGCTATATGCTGTTGTGTATTTGGGAATTGCATAAGTCCCGAAAATTTTTAATCAAAACGTGAAGGCATTGTGGAGGTATTTATAAAACAATCTTGCCTTCATACTTGCTCTTAACGAGCCATCTGAAATGTGCGCTATCCTGTGACGTTTTTCACACTGGTGATGTCAGTAGATTATCCAAATATGGTATACATTTTCCAAAAGTGCTTTGTGCGAGTCCGTCATTGCTCCTTTTTCGCTATCCTCTTGTTGTGTGCCAGATTGGCTCGTACATGAACGTGTATCCTCCGCTGTTGCCATTTCTAATAAAAGTAGCATATAGTTCAAACTTGATCTTTCAGTAGACTCCATATGGAAGCGCTAAAAACTGTAACAAAGATGGCGGAGTTAAGACGCTGCCGAAGGGGTGACACGTAAATAAGACCACCCACAAAACGACACATGCTGAAGAGGCGGTCAGAAAGTGGCTTGAAGGCAGTCTGTAAAACATAATGTATGCAACATTTTGACCACAGAACTACCATTACAAGTTATATAGACCACAAAGAAGTGTTTTATATGTAGAAAAAAAGTCATATGACCTCTTGAAAGGGACCCTATTATGCAAAAATGTTTCTAACCTGATGGTACCTGCTTATGGATCCTGCAAAGTCTTCAAATTTAAAATCAAACCGTCGAGGCATATCTGGGGTTTGAAACGATCTTCATCCACACAAATATACTGTAGTTTCAAAACTGTCTGTCGACACAAACGCATACACCTGCTGTCCAATCAAAAGCCTGAAAAGACATACAATGACATGTACATCATCTTTAAAACGAGTCTGCTCTCAAATTGAGCCTTGGGAACATGAAATTATTTTTTTTAGTGCCTAAAGCGCCTGTGCTGCCGAAGAAAGAAGATGCATCATGTTTTTTTTTAGTAGCTCGGGCGCATTATACGCGCGCGCACCGTCGAACTCGGACACAAATGGAACCAACACAAGCAAGTTAACTTCATGATCTGTTGTTGTTGAATGAAGATTAAAAACATGTGTGTGGACAAGAGGCCTCACTGCAGAGATATTAAGTATCCGTGTTAGGATAGGATACGAGGGTTATTAACATGCTACAGAATAGACAAGCATATTATTGTCAATATACTGTACACATCTCTAAGACATACAGACTCTGTAGCGGTTTAACCTTAGTGTATAGTTAGACCTGGCTCCTTCCTTCCGCTCCTCCGCCCCCCTCCCGAGGGTTATTAACATGCTACAGAATAGACAAGCATATTATTGTCAATATACTGTACACATCTCTAAGACATACAGACTCTGTAGCGGTTTAACCTTAGTGTATAGTTAGACCTGGCTCCTTCCTTCCGCTCCTCCGCCCCCCTCACCTCTATGTCTCAGCTATATCATCTGAGATGTTACATGTGGTGAAAGTCACTCAAAAAAGATGGCTTGGGCAGTCATCTGTACCCATAAGGTCCTGACGAGTTTAGCTGGTGTTTGTAGAACTGAAAGTGTACACAAAATGCAAGAAAGAAAAACTACAAAACATGACTGACAAAAATTCAGTTAGCGTGATGGGACGACGAGAGCTTCATTTTTGTCTAAAAACTCCGCCTCTCTAGGTGGCTTGTTTTGAAAGGGAGCCAAAAAGTGTCTTGAAGTTAGGTCTGTAAAACAAAATATATGCAACATTTTCACTAAATAATGTGTTGTTACCTATTTATTTTTATTTTTTTAACTTTTTGAATCTGCACTGCAACCACATACGTATGTATGTATCCCTATTGTGGGATGAATGAAGTCCCTCCTATCCTATATGTACCACAAGAAAATGTTTTAAATGTACAAAACAAATCATAATATGACCCATTTAAGTCTATCACTGCTCGCCTTCATCAAAGATAAACACTCTTGAGTGGAGCAACCCTGAATTGTCAGCCTTCCCTCTCAAAGCGGGACTTGTGTGTAGTCTCCCATCACTTAAGAACTTTTGCTCCTACGTGCTTCTGAGGCTGCAATAAATCCAGTGCCACATTTGTGTGAATTAACAATCAAAAAACAAAATGAACATTGCTTACCTGGCTGTGTGAGAGGAGAGCATGACAATGGTGGAATGGCAACTGCGCCTATCGGCCATGTTTGGACACCCTTGGGCAAACGGATTTTCGATAGATACACCATTTTTGTCTGGACTGTGAATATAATGGTAAAATACATACAGATGCTATACAAAAGACAAGAAGGTGATTAACAATGTTAATCTCAGTTAATGTCATATTATCAGCTGTCAACTCTCGACTTGCACGCACACATACGTACACATACATATTCGCACACACACACACACACACACACACACACACACTCCCACGGATTACTCTTCACACTCAGCAAGGAAGAAGAGGCCAGTAACACATTTTTCTTGACGATATTTTGACCGACAAATTACTGCAGATAAACAATATTATTGTCAACAATTTTTTGAGATAGATACCTGTGGCGGTGGGGGCGTGTTTACAGGCGTGGTCACTATGATGTCATCAAGTAATTTGCATAATTTGCTATGATGATATAATTTTCTTGAAAAAGGCTAAAAAAAGTATACATTTTAAACAAATCTGTTATTATTACTTAGTATTAACATAATTAGTATTAACATAATTTTTTATCGTTTTGTTGCTGCTTTTTTGCTGCTTTGCTGAGATGAGAAGTGTTTACAGACTTTTAATGACTTTTTTAAAAATAAAAAAACACTATTAACAAATCTAGCATCTTCTTCTGGTATTGTTATAGTGTACTTGTGTTCAGAGACTCTACTTCTGTCCATAATTGTCCCTGTCGAAAGAAGATAGCTGCTGCGAGCATGACGTCACACTTGCTTGGTGCTGTTGCTCCAGTTGGACTTTCTCTGCCACTGGCCTATTTATATTTGCATGTTTTGTAGATGGCTGTCCGCGGGTATATTTGCATTATATCAGTGGCACAGGGTATGTATGATGTCTGTGCCTCACAATACAAAGGCCATGGGTTCAATCCTGGGCTTGGGATCTTTCTGTGTGGAGTTTGCATGTTCTCTCTTTGACTGCGTGGATTCCCTCCGTGTACTCTGGCTTCCTCCCACCTCCAAAGACATGCACCTGGGCATAGGTTGATTGCCAACACTAAATTAGCCCTAGTGTGTGAATGTGAGTGTGAATGTTGTCTGTCTATCTGTGTTGGCCCTGCGATGAGGTGGCGACTTGTCCAGGGTGTACCCCGCCTTCCACCCGAATGCAGCTGAGATAGGCTCCAGCAGCCCTGCGACCCCGAACAGGACAAGCGGTAGAAAATGGATGGATATATAAAAATCACGTCCACATCACAGACGTACTGACAACGCTCCAGAAAATGGCGTGTGTTTTGTTTACATCCGGTTTCTGTGGCGCGGTTTCGGTGAGCAAAGCCTTTTTTCAGTGGTCAAGTTGTCGGTACATACAGTTAGGTCCATAAATATTTGGACATTGACACAACACCACAATGGATTTTAAATTAAACAATCAAGATGTGCTGTGTGTGCATACTTTGAGTTTAAATTTGAGGGTATATACATCCAAATCAGGTGAACGGTGTAGGAATTACAACACATTTTATGTGCCTTCCACCTTTTAAGGGACCAAAAGTAATTGGACAAACTAACAATCATAAATGAAATTGTCACTTTTTAATACTTTCTTGCAAATCCTTTGCAGTCAATTACAGCGTGAAGTGTGGAACCCATAGACATCACCAGATGCTGGGTTTGGTCATTGATGCTCTGCCAGGCCTCTACTTCAGCTGTCTTCAGTTCCTGCTTGTTCTTTGGGCATTTTCCCTTCAGTTTTGTCTTCAGTAAGTGAAATGCATGCTCAATGGGATTCAGATCAGGTGATTGACTTGGCCATTGCAGAACATTCCACTTCTTTGCCTTAAAAAAGTATTTGAACACTCTTTTAACACTTGAGATTTAATTCTGCTGCTTTTGTCAGCTGTCACATCATCAGTAAATATAAGAGATCCAGTTCCACTGGCAGCCACGCCATTACACTACCACCACCATGCTTCACTGAAGAGGTGGTATGCTTTGGATCTTGAGCAGTTCCTTCCCTTCTCCATATTCTTCTCTTTCCATCATTCTGGTACAAGTTGATCTTTGTCTCATCTGTCCATAAGATGTTCCAGAACTGCACAGGTTCTTTTAGATGTTTGTTGGCAAACTGTAATCTGGCCTTCCTGTTTGTGAGGCTCACTAATAGTTTACACCTTGTGATGAAACCCCTGTATTTCCTCTGGTGAAGTCTTCTCTTAATTGTTGACTTAGACACAGATACACCTACCTCCTTTTCTTGACAAGGGAAAGGATTCGTCTGTCATCCACCACACTTCTTTTCTGTGGTCTTTCAGGTCTTTTGGTGTTGCTGAGCTTACCAGGGCGTTCTCTCTTTTTAAGAATGTACCAAACAGTTGATTTGGCCACACCTAATGTTTTTGCTATATCTCTGATAGGTGTGTGTTGATTTTTCAGCCTAATGATGGCTTGCTTCGCTGATAGTGACAGCTCTTTGGACTTCATATTGAGACATCTCCCCAAATTCCAAATGAATAAACCACACTTGAAATGAACTCTAGGCCTTTTATCTGCTCCTTGTAAATGAAATAACGAGGACATAACACACACATGGCCATGGAACAGCTGAGTAGCCAATTGTTCAATTACTTTTGGTCCCTTAAAAGGTGGAAGGCACATATAAAATGTGTTGTAATTCCTACACCGTTCACCTGATTTCGATTTAAATACCCTCAAATTAAAGCTCAAAGTCTGTGCTTAAAGCACATCTTGAGTGTTTAATTTCAAATCCATTGTGGTGTTGTACAGAGCTGGAATACTGAAAATTGTGTCAATGTCCAAATATTTATGGACCTAACTGTAACTTGTCTAATCCATCCATCCATCCATTTTCTACCGCTTATTCCCTTTGGGGTCGCGGGGGGCGCTGGAGCCTATCTCAGCTACAATCGGGCGGAAGGCGGGGTACACCCTGGACAAGTCGCCACCTCATCGCAGGGCCAACACAGATAGACAGACAACATTCACACTCACATCCACACACTAGGGCCAATTTAGTGTTGCCAATCAACTTATCCCCAGGTGCATGTTAATCTTTTATGTTTGTGTAGTTTGGATTTGATGTTAGTTTTAACCATGTTTGCAAATACACCGTCTGTGCTTGAAAGATGATTGGCGGAGAATAGGGATGGGCGATATATCGAGTTTGTAAGATATAGCGATATATTTTTAGACAAGATAATAATTAGACAAGAAAATATCGTAATATCAATATAATTTATTTCACGTTAAAATCAAAGTTTATTGATAAAGCCCTTAATTAGAGATGTCTGATAATATCGGACTGCCGATGTTATTGGCCGATAAATGCTTTAAAATGTAATATCGGAAATTATCGGTATCTGTTTCAAAATTATTGGTATCGGTTTCAAAAAGTAAAATTTATGACTTTTTCAAATGCCGCTGTGTACACGGAAGTAGTGAGAAGTACAGAGCGCCAATAAACCTTAAATGCACTGCCTTTGCGTGCCGGCCCAATCACATAATATCTGCGGCTTTTCACACACACAAGTGAATGCAAGGCATTTTTGATCAACAGCCATACAGGTCAGACTGAGGGTGGCCGTATACACAACTTTAACACTGTTACAAATATGCGCCACACTGTGAACCCACACCAAACAAGAATGACAAACACATTTTGGGAGAACATCCGCACCGTAACACAACAGAAACACAACAGAACTAATACCCAGAACCCCTTGCAGCACTAACTCTTTCGGGGTGCTACAATATACACCCGCCCCACCCCACACTTCAACCCCGCCCACCTCAACCTTCTCATGCTCTCTCAGGGAGAGCATGTCCCAAATTCCAAGGTGCTGTTTTGAGGCATGTTAAAAGAAATAATGCACTTTGTGACTTCAATAATAAATATGGCAGTGCCATGTTGGCATTTTTTTCCATAACTTGAGTTGATTTATTTTGGAAAACCTTGTTACATTGTTTAATGCATCCAGCGGGGCATCACAACAAAATTAGGCATAATAATGTGTTAATTCCACGACTGTATATATCGGTATCAGTTGATATCGGTATCGGTAATTAAGAGTTGGACAATATCGGAATATCGGATATCGGCAAAAAAGCCATTATCGGACATCGCTACCCTTATACACAAGTGTCTCAAAGGGCTGCACAAGCCACAACGGCATCCTCTGCTCAGATCCCACATCAGGGCAAGAAAAAACTCAACCCAATGGGATACAATGAGAAACCTTGACGTAGAAAGAATATGTTTCTATTTTATTTATGTTATATAATTCTGTGCTACTTAAATAGTTTATTTTCTGTGCTCTTAATACCCATTTTGACGAACTGGGTTAATAAAAGTGCCACTGACTGTTTATAGTACAGTTGCCTTTCAGTTCAATTTCAGTGAATTTCGCTCAAAAATGAATATCTTTATATGTATGCTTTCACCGGAAAGTATATCGAATATCGAGTTTAGGTAAAAAATATATATCTAGATATACTTTTAGCCCTAGTATATGTGTGTGTATATATATATATATGTGTATGTATGTATATATATATATATATGCGCGTGTGTGTGTGTGTGTGTGTGTGTGTGTGTGTGTGTGTGTGTGTGTGTGTGTGTGTGTGTGTGTGTGTGTGTGTGTGTGTGTGTGTGTGTGTGTGTGTGTGTGTGTGTGTGTGTGTGTGTGTGTGTGTGTGTGTGTGTGTGTGTGTGTGTGTGTGTGTGTGTGTGTGTGTGTGTGTGTGTGTGTGTATATATTAAGGCTGCAGCTAACGATTATTTTTCTATCGATTAATCTATAGATTATTTTTTCGATTAATCGGTTAATCTATAATTTTTTTCGATTAATCTATAGATTATTTTTCCTTTTACCGATTATTTTTTTTATTTAAAATGAAGATGAAAAAATAAATGTCAGTTTTTTCAAAAGGCATGACTTTTATTTACAAAAAAAAAAAAAAGTATGGCCACTCAGTCAACATTGACAACAACATGACAAAATATTCTGTAACAATGTAAACATTTAAAACTTTTAACATTTAACAAAATTAAAAGTAGCTTATTTGCTTTTTAATGTGCAAATATAAAAGTAAACATCCAGTGCAAATCTTAATATTCTGCAATAGTATAAGCATTTAAAAAGTAAAAGTATTGCTTATTTTGCTTTAAAATGTGCAAAAATAAAGATAAACATCCAATACAAAAAAGTGCAAAACGAAATATTCTGTAACAGTATAAACATTTCAACAAAAGTAAAAGTATTGCTTATTTTGCTTAATAACACAACAATGATAGTATGATTAAAGTGAAAGTTAATTGTTCGTTTGTACATAGTATATGTAACTGTTAATGTTGTAAAAGGTATTTGCACAACTAATTAAAGTTAGCGTTAAAGAGGAGCGCGTCTTTGTAAACACTGAACAGGCACGCCAAACGCGCCTCTCAGAGCGAAACCGTGTTTTAGTTCATGAATTTACAACACAGATACAAATGAAACATTCATGTTTTTGTGTAATGATGACAACGTATACTCACGCAGACGATTGACTAGTTGATGGTGATGGCTGTTGGGTGTTTTCTTTTCAAATGTTCGTTCATAGCCGTTGTGCTGCTATGATAGGCCATTTCCGCTCGACACAGTGTGCATACAACAACTGTCAAGTGTTTTGCTTTTTTCGCTGTGCTTATCCCACACTTGAAGGGATGTACCAATGCTGAATGTGGCTTCTGGATGTCACTCAAAAGACCAGACCGTAGTTACTTTTTCCTTTTATTTTCCTTTAGTTTGCAACAGTTTTTCCAACGAAGAAACGGCTTATTTTTTCTTCTTTAGTCTTTTTAGCAGTCTTTAGTAGACTTTAGTAGCCTTTAGTA
>NC_084562.2:38855754-38960754 GCF_033978685.3 Nerophis lumbriciformis
TTGCCATATCTTATTAGTTGTTAGAGTTGTGTGTGTGTGTGTGTGTGTGTGTGTGTGTGTGTGTGTGTGTGTGTGTGTGTGTGTGTGTGTGTGTGTGCGTGCGTGCGTGCGTGCGTGCGTGCGTGCGTGCGTGCGTGCGTGCGTGCGTGCGTGCGTGCGTGCGTGCGTGCGTGCGTGCGTGCGTGCGTGCGTGCGTGCGTGCGTGCGTGCGTGCGTGCGTGCGTGCGTGCGTGCGTGCCCGCGTGCCCCTTTAAGATATGACAGCATGTGAGGTGAGTGACGTCAGTGAGTGAGTGGGCGAGAGAAGTGAAGGAGCGGCGTGCAAGACACCAATAAAGTCACAAAGTTGCAACAAACCGCCGGCCTCGTCATTCACCCTCGAGTCCGGAGCTGTAAGAGCCCCACCAACAGCACGCCTCTTCTTTTCCTTGTGACACAGGACGACACCGCAACTCTACAATAAAACACCCTCAGATCTTCTGTTTCTAGCCGATACTACATAAAAAATAACGCAGTAACGCATCATGTAGTAACGGTAACTTAGTTACTAAAGAGTTACTAAATATAAAAAATAACGCGTTACATTACTAGTTACCGCCGAAAATAACGGTGTTACAGTTAACGCGTTAGTCCCAACACTGATAATAGGATAGGATAGGGTAGGACTTTATTGTCATTGCCCAAGTACAACGGAACTGTGTTGTTTTTAAAACATATATACATTTTATTTTTTATAAAATTGTTTTAAAATAACTAAATTAAGAGCTTCCTCTGGTAGCCACTACTTCTGTCTTGAACAAATTATTTACATTAACAAAAATGTTGCAATGCACATTGCATGCAATAAGTAATAATAATCTCCAACATTGAGATTAATAAAGTACAAACTTTAAAACTTCTGTCTTGAAGAAAATAATTATGTAAATAAAAATGTAGTATTATAAATTGTTTGCATATAAATATTCAATTAAAATATTATGAGCACTATAGTTTTAGTGAGTGGATAAACACAGGCTTTTCCATCGTACATGCACCACATCTTGGCAATTTGCAACATGACTGCTTTAGTGATCGCTATGTGCATCGTGCTTTTTACTCATCATGTGTAGATGATTCCACCACAGTAAGCTGCTAGGGGAAGTTTGTTTGTTGTTGCAATCTTGTTCGCCTCGTAAAGAGCTGCATTTCCCAATCTCGGCTGAAGGGAGGCTTTGGGTTCAGATGCAGGAATACGTTTGTTGGGCTGCTGCCTTTTTTTAAACAAACTTTGCAGCGTGCAGTTATTTTTGCAATGATTGTTGCCGCAAATCTAAACTACCGACAACACTTCTTTTCTTTGAAACACATGTCTTGCTCTTGTTTGCGGAAGTATTAGCCATGTTTTGCTAGGTCTGTGAATCTCTGCTAAGGAAGAGGGTGTAAACTATTAAAGCTCATAGGGGCAAAAAAATATGCCAAAGCAAGAGGAGAAACATCTTTTTTAAATTTATTTGAGAAGTCTGCAATAAAAACCTCAAATTTATTGATCAAATCGATTAATCGCCCAGGTCTACATTCAAGCCAAGCTAAAGCCAGGTAAACTATGGGCATTTTGGATTCTAAATGGTAATTCAGAGTGGCACTGTCCTTTTATGCTCATCCCAATACATTGTTGTAGCTTTATAATATTGTGCAGCCAATAAGGAAAATAGAAAGAAAGGAAAGTGTTTACATCATTGATGATGCCAAGTTGACAAATCATCCCAGCTCTAAATTAGCATGGTTGCCGCGATGTAGAACTGTACTTACTGTTACACTAACAGTAAGTACAGTTTTGCAACCCAAAAAACAGAACAAATTGTTCAACTAGTATCTCTCAGTCTAATCTGGGCAAATATGTATTTGTCAACAATATGGCTTTTGTATCAATTTTGATTAGATTATAAGTGTACATCTATCCTTGTCAGTGAGTCTATTTGCAACGGTTGCTTCATCCCATTTGTTTTCCAGGAGCGGGCAAGTCTCTTGTGGGTGTAACTGCAGCATGTACAGTGCGCAAACGTTGCCTGGTGTTGGGTAACTCCTCTGTATCCGTGGAACAGTGGAAGGCCCAGTTTAAAATGTGGTCAACTATCGATGACTCTCAAATCTGCCGCTTCACTTCGGATGCCAAAGACAAGCCAATTGGCTGCTCAGTTGCCATAAGCACTTACTCTATGCTGGGCCACACCACCAAACGCTCCTGGGAAGCCGAGAGGGTGATGGAGTGGATGAAAAGCCAAGAGTGGGGTCTTATTATACTAGACGAGGTGCACACTATTCCTGGTAAGTTTGAAATTGAAATCACACTTCCTTGCCAATCACATGTGAGATAAACCTGATTGTCAGAGTTTTGCTGGATGTAGTGATATGCTAATATTTTTAAATGTGCTTCTTGTAGCAAAAATGTTTCGACGTGTGTTGACCATCGTCCAGGCACACTGCAAACTGGGCCTCACCGCAACTTTAGTTAGAGAGGACGACAAGATTGTGGACCTTAACTTTCTCATTGGGCCAAAGTTATATGAAGCGAACTGGATGGAGTTGCAGAACAATGGCTACATTGCCAAGGTCCAGTGTGCAGAGGTGAGTGACTTCTAACCTTCCCTTGTTTTTCACTTTTTATTCAAAAAATCACATATTGATTGTGCACGTTGTAGTTCATTGGCAGCTACTTAAAAGTTGTACTCCGTCAAATTCGCAGGTGTGGTGTCCAATGTCTCCTGAGTTTTATAGAGAGTATGTGGCCATGAAGACTAAGAAGCGCATTTTGCTTTATACAATGAATCCCAATAAGTTCAGAGCCTGCCAGTTTCTTATTCGCTTTCATGAAAGGCGCAATGACAAGATCATCGTCTTTGCTGATAATGTCTTTGCCTTGAAAGAATATGCCATTCGCCTCAACAAGTAAGTTATTTCCAAAAGTTTGTTTCAATAAGTTGCACATTAACTACCCACAATGATTGTCTGCTCAAGGCCATACATCTATGGCCCAACCTCCCAAGGGGAACGTATGCAAATCTTACAGAACTTCAAACACAACCCCAAGATCAACACCATTTTCATATCCAAGGTAAAAAACAGTTGAGAACAGAGCCTGAGTAATTAAACGGAAGCTTCAACAATTTCCACCCCCCTAATGGCCATTTCCTATCACACTATTGTCTTTGGAGAGAAGTGGTACTATATTGCTTGAAATAGTACTTTTTTACCATTTCTTAAATGTAACTTAACTTGTGTTTTAATTAATTTATTGACCCCTAAACAGGTTGGAGACACCTCATTTGACTTGCCAGAAGCAAATGTTCTTATCCAAATCTCTTCCCATGGTGGATCACGAAGGCAGGAAGCCCAGAGGCTTGGTAGAGTCTTAAGAGCCAAGAAAGGTTTGTTTCACTTCCTTTGTCATAAGCATGACACATTGTATGTATTTGGTTATGTGGGGTCAAATGGGGGAACATTTGATAAAAAAATAAATCTTTAAATAATTACTTAAAGGTGTCACTAATAATTGAAATTGGAATTAAAACACAAATATGTTATTAAATGTGTAATTAATTGATGTAATTTTAAAGTACATTTAAATGTTTAATACTTAAATTATTGCAATATTTAATAGATCATAATTTCATGATTTAATTTATTATTTTGTCATTTGATTATTGTTTCATAAACCTGGGTGGCAGCACTTCATTCATGTATTTTACCTGTTAAACTCGGCCTCAAAGTCAGTGGGCGGATCAGTGGGATTTACTTTATTATTTCAACTTGTCTGTAGATCTTCGACCAGACAAGCGGAGGAGTACTGTTCACTATCTTAGTCTGAAAGTGTGGGTCCCCGTCCGATTTAATTAATTCCTCTACGGCGTGGCGAAGTTGGTAGAGTGGCCGTGCCAGCAATCGGAGGGTTGCTGGTTACTGGGGTTCAATCCCCACCTTCTACCATCCTAGTCACATCCGTTGTGTCCTTGGGCAAGACACTTCACCCCTTGCTCCTGATGGTTGCTGGTTAGCGTCTTGCATGGCAGCTCCCGCCATCAGTGTGTGTGAATGGGTGAATGTGGAAATACTGTCAAAGCGCTTTGAGTACCTTGAAGGTAGAAAAGCGCTATACAAGTATAACCCATTTATCATTATTATTTACTTTTACTGCTACATGCTTTTACTTGGTGGAGCATGCTATTTTGCAGGTCTTTTCTCTTACTCCGTAAGGTCTAAAATATTTACCACCAACTTTTGAAAAATTAACCGTATATTCACCTTAGCCGCCGCGTTTACAAAGACTTCCAAATTTCCAAGCTGCACACCAAAGCAATCATTGAACTAGATTTGTGTTAGTGTCGCTGATTTTGATGGGTGAGTTTGACAGATAAAATACATTCATGGAGTGCTGACACACAACTAAAGAAACAAAAAATCTAAAGCAAAAGAACATGCAAACTCCACACAGAGATGCCTGAACATAAATTCAAACTCAGATCTCCTAACTGTGTGGCCTACATGCTAACTGCGGCCCATAATAACTAAATAATGAAACAATTAAATGTACTTTAACAACATATTGATATATATGATTCCAAATATAATTATTAACATATTTAAGTAACTGTTTAAAGTTGTATTTATTTATGAATTATATATTATTTAGGAATGATAGCAGAGGAATACAACGCATATTTCTACTCGCTGGTGTCTCAGGACACCCAGGAGATGGCTTATTCCACCAAGAGACAGAGGTTTCTAGTGGACCAGGGCTACAGCTTTAAGGTACATATTTTAATGTGATATTATCATTGCTTGTGTCCCTACCAGGGGTTTAACGGTATTCACAATAATGTCGTGACGTGTGGTGGTATCAAACAAAAACCTGGTATATAGTTTTTTCTGGTGCTTTAGCGTTGGCCGGGTCTGAAACTAACCACATCTCCCAGAATTGTTTTCGCAGCGCTTGGCCGGCAAAGTGGGGGCGTGGAATGCCGTAAGCAAGAAGTGAACTGTTTGTAGTAAATGAGAGGAATTGTTTTTTTGGACATTTCCCAAAAAATGTCATTAAAATTGATCCATAACTGTTTGAGTTACGTTGCTAACAACTTCTTTGGCAAAGGTAAGAAAGTCTGCGTTCAGCAAAGCAACGCGCACCACTTTTGGGTCAAACGTTTCCAAGGCTACATAGAGCCAGCCTGTCACGCCGCACTGAGGGAAATCACCAAGAAAACGGTACACGGCGGGAAATAGGAGTAAACTGAAAAACTACCAGATAAATTCACAATTCATCCATACATTTTTTCCGTGCTTGTTTCTCTCGATGTTGCATGGGGTGTGGGGAGCGGGGCTTGGGGGGAAAGTAGCTTACAACCTGGACAAGTCACCACCTCATAAACTGTCACCCAGAATATATATTTGAAGCCACAAAGCTAAACATCAATTTCTGAAATATTAATAAGAGCATTTTCCAAACTGAAATAAAAACATGTCCACTGTAGAGGATATCGCTTCTCATGAAGTACATCTCTAAAGACACTAAACTGAACATTATTGTTTTACACTGGATGTTTTACATTGTCAATTAAAAGACACTCAACTGTCACAGTTTTTTTTATTTTTTTTTTATTTTTTATATTTGCTTGAAACAGTGGATGTTACACACAATTATTTGCGCTTAAAAGTACATGTTTAGAGTAATAAATATGATTAAAACATTTGAGCATTGTGTTTGTGTTCAATTACAATAAGTGTGTTTATCCTAAACTTTCCTGCCACTTCATTTTACACATTATGGCATTTTTAAGGCCTTTTTTAAATGTTTATTTTATATTTTTTATTACATATACTAAAATAATACCGAAGTCTTTAATACCGTGATCATTTTATACCGTGATATTTTGATACCGTTACATTCCTAGCCCCTACAGAACATGAACAATGCTTAGTCACTTAAGCTTAGAATATGCTTGGCGTAGTCACTTCACCGTCTACTCCAAACACTTTTTTGTACAAACCAGGAAAACAAAAAACAAAGACTCCATACCAAAAATTATGTGTTTGGGAAAAAATGGCCAATCAGTCACAACTCTGCAGTTTTCACTGGTGTTGAAGCAAGGTTAGAATTTTTAGGGGGTGCACACCAAGCTCCACGGAGGGTTTTGACATGGAGGAACAAGCTGACGGGGCCTCAAAGCACACAATAGACAAACAGTACATCATTCCTTTAAGGAAGTCTTCTACAAATTGGAGAATGGAATTTAGCTTTCAGCAAATTATTTTTGATATTAAACTTTACTTACACATACCGTAATATAAAAGCAACGGACATCCTCCTAGGTCAGGGGTCGGCAATCCGCGGCTCTAGAGCCGCATGCGGCGGACCTTTAGCGATGCCCGAGTGGCTCCCTGGAGATTTTTCAAAAATGTATGGAAATTGAAAAAGGAGGGATAAATATATTTTTTTGTTTTAAAATGGTTTCTGTAGGACGAACATGACACAAACCTTCCTAATTGTTAGAAAGCCCACTGTTTACTATGTTTGTGTTCATGCTTCACTGATGAGATTATTTGGCGAGCACCATTTTGTCCATGAACACATCGTAGTTGTGTGGCCTTTGACGCAATAGTTTGTTTACTTCAGGAATGCCCATTAGATCGATCGCGAGCTACCGGTCGATTGGTGAGGGTGTGTCACTTGATCGCAATTAGGCTTTTCTACCTTCAAAGTACTCAAAGCGCTTTGACACTATTTCCACATTCACACACACACACATTCACACACTGATGGCGGGAGCTGCCATGCCAGGCCCTAACCACAACCCATCAGGAGCAAGGGTGAAGGGTCTTGCTCAAGGACACAACAGACGTGACGAGGTTGGTGGAAGGTGGGGATCGAACCAGGAACCCTCAGGTTGCTGGCACGGCCACTCTCCCAACTGTGCCATGCCGTCCCAAAAAATGTACACCTAAAAATTACTGATCATCAATCATCACTACGACGTCACTTTCGTTCCTCGGTAAACATTCACGGCACTCGAGAATCTTGCGCGATGACGTTGGCTGCTGCAAACCTTTTATGAAGAAAAAAAAACGACCGTCAGGAAGGCAAAAAGCAGTTTTTATTTCAACAGACTCCCTCCCTCTCCGTACCGGCTGTCAAAACTGTAAAGACCGACCGCACAGTTCCTATTTTCGCAATAAAAGTGCTGTGACATCCAGCCTGCGCTAACAAAATAAAAGTCTCAGAAAAATAGCGTATACAAGCTAGCAGTTAACGCCAATGTATTTCTTGTAATGGGTATAAAAACAAGTATTGACGCTGGACAAATAAAAAGCTAAAAAACACTTTCATGTTGTGTTGGAAAGAGAGGCCTTTTTTTCCCTCCACAATGTAAATGCAAAGTTGTGGAGCTTATCAGCAACTACTGTGCATCCTGTCTGATTACAAGCAATGCAACTCATCAGGATAAGGTAATACAGCAGCATGTGTGTGCGTGCCTGCGTGTGAAGTACAAATCCCGTTTCCATATGAGTTGGGAAATTGTGTTAGATGTAAATATAAACAGAATACAATGATTTGCAAATCATTTTCAACCCATATTCAGTTGAGTATGCTACAAAGACAACATATTTGATGTTCAAACTGATAAACATTTTTTTTTTTGCAAATAATCATTAACTTTAGAATTTGATGCCAGCAACACGTGACAAAGAAGTTGCGAAAGGTGGCAATAAATACTGATAAAGTTGAGGAATGCTCATCAAACACTTATTTGGAACATCCCACAGGCGTGCAGGCTAATTGGGAACGGGTGGGTGCCATGATTGGGTATAAAAACAGCTTCCCAAAAAATGCTCAGTCTTTCACAAGAAAGGATGGGGCGAGGTACAGCCCTTTGTCTACAACTGCGTGAGCAAATAGTCAAACAGTTTAAGAACAACATTTCTCAAAGTGCAATTGCAAGAGATTTAGGGATTTCAACATCTACGGTCCATAATATCATCAAAAGGTTCAGAGAATCTGGAGAAATCACTCCACATAAGCGACATGGCCGGAAACCAACATTGAATGACCGTGACCTTCGATCCCTCAGACGGCACTGTATCAAAAACCAACATCAATCTCTAAAGGATATCACCACATGGGCTCAGGAACACTTCAGAAAACCACTGTCACTAAATACAGTTGGTCGCTACATCTGTAAGTGCAAGTTAAAGCTCTACTATGCAAAGCGAAAGTCATTTATCAACAACATCCAGAAACGCCGCCGGCTTCTCTGAGCCCAAGATCATCTAAGATGGACTCATGCAAAGTGGAAAAGTGTTCTGTGGTCTGACGAGTCCACATTTCAAATTGTTTTTGGAAATATTCGACATCGTGTCGAAGGGGAAGCGAACCATCCAGACTGTTATCGACGGAAAGTTCAAAAGCCAGCATCTGTGATGGTATGGGGGTGCATTAGTGCCCAAGGCATGGGTAACTTACACATCTGTGAAGGCACCATTAATGCTGAAAGGTACATACAGGTTTTGGAACAACATATGCGCCATCTAAGCGCCGTCTTTTTCATGGACGCCCCTGCTTATTTCAGCAAGACAATGTCAAGCCACATTCAGCACGTGTTACAACAGCGTGGCTTCGTAAAAAAAGAGTACAGGTACTTTCGTGGCACGTCTGCAGTCCAGACCTGTCTCCCATCGAAAATGTGTGGCGCATTATGAAGCGTAAAATACGACAGCAAAGACCCCGGATTGTTGAACGACTGAAGCGCTACATAAAACAAGAAAGGGAAAGAATTCCACTTTCAAAGCGTCAACAATTAGTTTCCTCAGTTCCCAATCGTTTATTGAGTGTCATTAAAAGAAAAGGGGATGTAACACAGTGGTGAACATGCCCTTTCCCAACTACTTTGGCACGTGTTGCAGCCATGAAATTCTAAGTTAATTATTATTTGCAAAAAAAAAAATAAAGTTTGAGTTTGAACATCAAATATCTTGTCTTTGTAGTGCATTCAATTGAATATGGGTTGAAAAGGATTTGCAAATCATTGTATTCCGTTTATATTTACATCTAACACAATTTCCCAACTCATATGGAAACGAGGTTTGTACATCACATCAACTTGGTCATTAGCAAGCACACCTGCTGAAAAAGTGTTGGCACCCCTGGTTTACATGTATAACTTTCTCCAATGCTGGCACAGAAAGACTGTTTTCCAATGTTGTAAAAATGTGTAGAATAAATATTGAATTTCAACATTTCTGTCAACGAAGATTTGTATCAGCTTGCGACACGCGTTTCTCTCAGCCTGGCGTGGTGTCAGGCAGGTGGCTGTTGCAAACAAAACAAATACCCGTGCAAGCAGATATTTTTAATCATGTACAACATCAAATCCAAATACAACACACGCCTAACAGATAAGAGCTAGCAGTATAACATAGCTAACTCAGACACTTATATAAGTCTTATAATGAAAGCAACACATGATGGAAGGCTTTTATTTTTTTGTGGCTCCTGACGGATTTGTTTTTTGTATTTTTGGTCCATTATGGCTCTTTGAACATTCTGGGGTTGCGGACTCCTGCCCTAGGTGATCACACAATTGGCAGGAATGGAGGAAGAAGCCTTGATGTTCTCCACCAGAGAAGAACAGCAGCAGCTTCTTCAGAAGGTCCTGGCTGCATCTGATCTAGATGCTGAGGAGGAGATGGTGGTTGGGGAGGTGGGCGCTCGGCCACAGGTGAGTGCTACAAAAAATGTTTGGGAACGAACAATTGCTGCCTTTTTTTTTTCTTTTTTTTATTTATTTTTTCTGTTTCTTTGCCTTCATGCTTTTAAACAGTTCTCAAGGCGTACAGGGACCATGAGCTCCATGTCTGGTGCAGATGATACAGTCTACATGGAATATCAAAGCCGAAGCAGTAAAGCCTCTTTGGCCAACAGAAGTGTCCATCCACTCTTCAAGCGCTTCAGAAAGTAGCTACACTGGTTAATTCTTTTTTTTGATGCTGTTAACTGGGCTGTTTACGACTCAAGATTTTCCTCGTCAAATCTGGTTGGATTTTGCACATAGTCGACAATCAGTCAAATCAATGGCCTCATTTTTTAATTTAAGCGTGAATAAACAGATTGTGGTGTCATTTGGTACTACATTGACTTGTCACTAGGTGTCCGTAATTCATATAGGTCTACAGATGGATTACTCTCACAATATTATGTCAGACCCACTCGACATCCATTGCATTCGGTCTCCCCTAGAGGGGGGGGGGGGTTACCCACATATGCGGTCCTCTCCAAGGTTTCTCATAGTCATTCACATCGGCGTCCCACTGGGGTGAGTTTTTCCTTGCCCTTATGTGGGCTTTGTACCGAGGATGTCGTTGTGGCTTGTGCAGCCCTTTGAGACACTTGTGATTTAGGGCTATATAAATAAACATTGATTGATTGATTGATTGATTGATTGATTGAGATAGACCGATATGTTTGTTTCAGGGCCAATACAAATTATTCAGTCAAAGAGCCTGATAACCGATATTTGTAGACGATATTCATTTGCAGTAAAAGTTATTTAAACATGAATAGTATACATCAGTAAAAAGCTGGCCAAGACTTTTAAGTTGTTTTTTTTAACATATTTTTAGAAAACGTTGGACCAATAGTGACATAATGTTTCATTTGGCGCTAATGTGGTGGCTAAATAAGCGCGAAAAAAACACCAGGGGATTTCACAAACACCTAAACTTACATGTGTCCAATGCGGGTCAGAGGTGCATCAACATTTGCACTTCAAAATATGGAACATTTCCTGAGAAAATGGTTAAAATATTAGATTTCTCTACATCACTATAACTGGCCATCTACTCAATTTTATAGAAATTTATGGATTTAATACATTGTGAGGTTTCCTTGTGAAGAGCCCTGAAATATTGCGAACATTTAAATAAAATCACTTCTGTGTTCTTTCCCGTAGCTTATAGGTGAGGCAATTTTCAAAATGACTGGCATAATTTATTTCTGGAAGGAAATAATGAGAATGCTTCTTCTTCTTATATTGTCATGCCTTGTTTTTTGTTCTGCTGTATTTTTCCTGTACTGGGGGTGTTTTCCATTTTAGCACTATTTTTTTGTCCCCATTTCGTGTGGGTGTCATTCAGCCAGAAGCAGCTGCTGAGCGTGTGTCCTATTACCGACTGGTGATTAATAATTATTGTTCTCACCTGCGGCCAAAGCTTATTTGACGTGAAATCATTGTTTTGTGACCGGTGTTCATGCTTCGCTATCTTGCTTTCCATGTTCAGCCTCCCTATTTTGTTGCACTTCCCTGTTGCACGCTTTTATTTTGTATTTTTGAGCATCGAAGACTTTTCCCTGCACACTGTTGTCGGCTGTCTTTCTGCATCCGGGACCATGACACCCACCTAGGGAAGTATTATTGTAGCAAAATTATTTGTATACGTATATCTCAATCTGTGTGCGTGTAATCCAATTTGCATGTGTGTGCACTAATTTGTAGGAGGGGCCGTTGGGGACATTACTCAGAATTACCTCTTTCATACACTACTGAAATGCTCTCACATAAACAACTGAAATGTTTTACACTACTGAAATCCTCTTGCACACTACTAAAATTATTTCTCTCACACACACTACTGACATTCTCTTACAGATACTACTGAAATTCATTCACACAGTGCAATTATTTTCTCTCACACACAGTACTGAAGCACACCACTGAAACACTCTCATTCACACTACTAAAACGCTCTCATATACACTACTGAAATCCTTTCACACACACAACTGAATTGTTTGCTGTCATACACTACTGAATACCTCACACACACACAACTGAAATTATTTTCAGTCGTGTGTGAGAAAAAAAATTAAGTTGTGTGTGAGAATTTCAGTAATGTGTATGAGAGGAAAAAAACTTGGCTGTGTGTGTGAGGATTTCAGTTGTGTGTGTGTGTGAGAGGTTTTCAGTAGTGTTAATGAGAGAACATTTCAGTCATAGGACTCCGGAGGCAGCAGACAGGCACCGACAGGCCAAGCGATGTGCGGCTTCGGCGGTCGCGGAGGCAAAAACTCGGACATGGGAGGAGTTCGGGGAAGCCATGGAAAACGACTTCCGGACGGCTTCGAAGCGAAAGGGGAAGCAGTGCAATGTCAACACCGTGTATGGTGAGGATGGTGTTCTGCTGACCTCGACTGCGGATGTTGTGGATCGGTGGAGGGAATACTTCGAAGACCTCCTCAATCCTACCAGCACGTCTTCCTATGAGGAAGCAGGGCCTGGGGAATCTGTGGTGGGCTCTCCTATTTCTGGGGCTGAAGTTGCCGAGGTAGTTAAAAATCTCCTCGGTGGGGCCCCGGGGGTGGATGAGATCCGCCCGGAGTTCCTTAAGGCTCTGGATGTTGTGGGGCTGTCTTGGTTGACAAGACTCTGCAACATCGCGTGGACATCGGGGGCGGTACCTCTGGATTGGCAGACCGGGGTGGTGGTTCCTCTCTTTAAGAAGGGGAACCGGAGGGTGTGTTCCAACTAAAGTTAAAGTTAAAGTTAAAGTTAAAGTACCAATGATTGTCACACACACACTAGGTGTGGCGAAATTATTCTCTGCATTTAACCCATCACCCTTGATCACCCCCTGGGAGGTGAGGGGAGCAGTGGGCAGCAGCGGTGGCCGCGCCCGGGAATCATTTTTGGTGATTTAACCCCCAATTCCAACCCTTGATACTGAGTGCCAAGCAGGGAGGTAATGGGTCCCATTTTTATAGTCTTTGGTATGACTCGGCCGGGGTTTGAACCCACAACCTACCGATCTCAGGGGGGACACTCTAACCACTAGGCCACTGAGTAGGATCGTGGGATCACACTCCTCAGCCTTCCCGGTAAGGTCTATTAAGGTGTACTGGAGAGGAGGCTACGCCGGATAGTCGAACCTCGGATTCAGGAGGTACAGTGTGGTTTTCGTCCTGGTCGTGGAACTTTGGACCAGCTTTATACTCTCGGCAGGGTCCTTGAGGGTGCATGGAAGTTTGCTCAACCAGTCTACATGTGCTTTGTGGACTTGGAGAAGGCATTCGACCGTGTGGGGAGTGCTCAGAGAGTATGGGGTAACGGACTGTCTTATTGTGGCGGTTCGCTCCCTGTATAATCAGTGTCAGAGCTTGGTCCGCATTGCCGGCAGTAAGTCGGACCCGTTTCCAGTGAGGGTTGGACTCCGCCAGGGCTGCCCTTTGTCACCTATTCTGTTCATAACCTTTATGGACAGAATTTCTAGGCGCAGTCAAGGCGTTGAGGGTATCTGGTTTGGTGGCTGCAGGATTAGGTCTCTGCTTTTTGCAGATGATGTGGTCATGATGGCTTCATCTGGCCAAGATCTTCAGCTCTCACTGGATCGGTTCGCAGCCGAGTGTGAAGCGACTGGGATGGGAATCGGCACCTCCAAATCCGAGTCCATGGTTCTCGCCCGGAAAAGGGTGGAGTGCCATCTCCGGGTTGGGGAGGAGATCTTGCCCCAAGTGGAGGAGTTCAAGTACCTCGGAGTCTTGTTCACGAGTGAGGGAAGAGTGGATCGTGAGATCGACAGGCGGATCGGTGCGGCGTCTTCAGTAATGTGGACGCCGTATCGATCCGTTGTGGTGAAGAAGGAGCTGAGCCAGAAGGCAAAGCTCTCGATTTACTGGTCGATCTATGTTCCCATCCTCACCTATGGTCATGAGCTTTGGGTCATGACCGAAAGGACAAGATCACGCGTACAAGCGGCCGAAATGAGTTTCCTCCGCCGGGTGGCGGGGCTCTCCCTTAGAGATAGGGTGAGAAGCTCTGTCATCCGGGGGGAGCTCAAAGTAAAGCCGCTGCTCCTCCACATCGAGAGGAGCCAGATGAGGTGGTTCAGGCATCTGGTCAGGATGCCACCCGAACGCCTCCCTCGGGAGGTGTTTCGGGCACGTCCGACCGGTAGGAGGCCACGGGGAAGACCCAGGACACGTTGGGAAGACTATGTCTCCCGGCTGGCCTGGGAACGCCTCGGGATCCCCCGGGAGGAGCTGGACGAAGTGGCTGGGGAGAGGGAAGTCTGGGCTTCCCTGCTTAAGCTGCTGCCCCCGCGACCCGACCTCGGATAAGTGGAAGAAGATGGATGGATGGATGGCATTTCAGTTGTGTGTGTGAAAAGATTTCAGTTGTGTGTGAGAGAGAATAAAAAATAAGTAGTGTATATGAGAGAAAAAAAACTTCAGTTGTGTGTGTGTGAAAGGATTTTAGTTTTGTGTGTGGGACGTTTTCAGTAGCGTGTATAAGAGGAAAAAATTCAGTTGTGTGTGAAAGGATTACAATTGTGTGTGTGTGTGTGTGTGTGTGTGTGTGTGTGTGTGTGTGTGTGTGTGTGTGTGTGTGTGTGTGAGAGGTTTTCAATAGTCTGTGTGAGAAGAGTTAATTTACGGAAGGCCTTCCGGTTCCGGTCACCAATAATGTTGTCCGCAAACAAAATGTCTGCCTAACCGCTGACAAGTAGCCTAACTGAGGCAGCAGCTCTGTCTTCATAATGTGCTTGCTTCAGGGCAGAATACAAGAACACTGTCAAATGCCGACCGCCAAATGAAAAGCTTTGGTGGGCCGGATATGGCCTGTTGGTTGACAGTTAAATAGACCAGGACTACTCTGATACAAATAATCGACTATTCTAAGTCGAAACAAAATTAAACTAAACAAAAATAAAAGGCACTGCATACTGCCAAAACTTGTTTGGCATGTTACGTATTTATTTAGATTTAGTCAAGTACAACACAAACCAATTATTTCAAGATGCTCATTTCTTATTTATATGGAATAGAATAAAACTTAATTGTCAACATTTGAGCATGAAGTAAATGCAGTTGACTACACTGTTAAGGTGCAGTTAAAATACAAGACAAATTATAGAACATGTTCAAAAGTAGAGAAATACCAGTAAGCACAGCAGTGATACAGTGGAAAACTGTGTAAGCTTTTGGGACAAATTCAAAAGCCGGGTGGTTGATAATCTCCTTATTCCTGGTCGGGGCATTCTTGTCTGCAGCAGAGCAGGCAGCAAACCACACATGTACGCACAGTTACATACTGGCTGGCCCAATAAAACGATACCTGCTGTTTCTCCTGGTGCGTCAGACCAGGGTTAAAGTCACTGGTCAATCCCAAATTTTTTCGGATGACATGTATGTTGAGTAAGAAGGACCATCAAGACAGAATAGGAACATTATCAAGTTTTACTAAAGCTTTCGGAGACCAGTCTTACAGTGCGTTAATACCAGCATCTAGAAGCGGTCTAAAAATCAAACGGGAAGAGACAATTTATTGAATACGAAAACAGCCCCCACCCTGCCCAGAAAGGAATAACAGCCTCATTGTTCTAATACTTATAAGGTAAAAAGGGAGTACATTATACTCACACATTCCAAGGCCTTCAAGGTAAGGCACAGAGTTTACTTGCGGGCATAACATTCAAAGGACAAAGAGTACACATGGGAAAATATTAGCTGCTTTAAACATGACTATGAAAAAAGAAAGAACTCTTAAAATATATGCATTCTCCACATTCCCCCTTCAGATCTTCTCCAGAAGATCTCTCCTACCAGCACCTAAAGTAGGTGCTGTTTTGGTTATCGAGCAAGCTAGCAATAAACAATCAGTTACATGGGAGAGGGAGGGAGGAAGTCAATGTCATTGGCAGGTAAGGAAACTAACAGTCCTCGAAAGTCACTACTGTGCTTGACCCCCTTCAGTGACATAGCAAGCCTAGAAACAGGGTGAAGTTGACCTTCAACAGCTCTAATAATGATGCGGGTGTATAGGGACCTCACAAGGGGCGATAAAGCATCCGCATGAGGCTATGATAGCCAAGAAAACTCCAACAGAGACCATGGCAAACTTAATTAAGTATGACCACCCGCCAAAGGTGTTGTGGAGCTAATCTTTAAAGGGGTCAGAGACACCGGAAACTTCAGTAAGTTCTTACCATGAATTGATTTACTTATACGGGTGTTACCATTTAGTGGTCAATTGTACGGAATATGTACTGTGCTGTGCAATCCACTAATAAAAGTTTCAATCAATCAATCAATTCTTTAGACAGGGCTTTCTAAGGCCCTCTGGACCGAGCCATCAGGGGCGGTGATAGTAATGAAGGTGCAGCATTTGTCGCCAAACATTGCACACACACATTCTTCCTTGGCTAGGATGCGGTCAAGGGCTATGCGGTTCTGGACGACCATGAGGGAGGTCAGGGCAAGTTGTTCAGCAAGTCCATCGACAGCGTCATGAGTCAGGTTGGTCAGTCTCAACAGATTATAAAAAACAGTTAATTAAGGTGCTGTTAAAATACATTCTTAGTAGCAGTCAGGGAAAATAGCACTAATGATAGGAAGGTTCTCGGCACCTGCACAGGATTCGCACCACAATTTGCGCTGGGAGGGGACCCAGTTGGTTGTCCAATTGCCTCACAGTAAACACCATCTGGGTTTTTCATCAAATCAAAGGAGCTCGTTACACTCCTCCGAGATACAATATGGCGGCGTCGGCGGGAATTTAGAGAGGCAGCGGAAACAGGAGTTACAATGGGAGTCAATTTGGTGCCCACTAGGGTCAGTGGGGTCACCAGTCTAACCATAGCACAAAGCCCAACGGTTAATGTCGGGATTGTAATGTACAATTTGTGTTCCCCACAATAACAAAATAAGTCAGCCCGTGCCCAAGGGCCTATTTTTGAGCCATCTAACAGACTGGTGCACCAGGAAGGGTCAATGTCACCCAATTTGTTTGGGGACGAAGATGGTCCTGTGAATTGGAAACACTTGTAATTCAACTTCTGGGCTACAAAGGGAAGAAGTCGGGTGGAATTGTCAATAGGAGGGTACACACTAGCCAACAATTCGCAACCTGGTGGCGTGGGTTCAGAAAACAAGGAATTGAAACAGTTAGAGCCATTAGTATCGGCCAATTTAAAAGGGGATGTGTGTGGAAAGGGACGTCCAGCGGAACAAGCAATACAGTCACCTAAGTCTTGGCTCTTGGCTAGGCTAGTCATCCACCTGAGCCACAGGTTGCCTGCGCCCGCACCTATGGTCAAAGTGACCAGGTCTTCGGTGGTGATGTCGTTAGTATACACGGATGTGAGAGCCTTTGAAATGTCACCAAGGGAGAGTAGCACTTTTGGTGCCACAGAGGGTGGAGATATGGTCCATGCCCTCTCATGATAATCGCCAAATATGTAGGGGGGTTGCGGTTTTGATAATAGGGGCCGGGGGTACCCTATTATCAAATGTCCCACTGTGTGGTGGGACAAGTGTCCCTACGAGGGGCACCACTTACCAGAATATGTTGTCTGCTGCCTGTTCTAAGACACTTGTCAGTCACTGTCGTCGGCAAGGAGGGACTGAGGCACAAGGACAGCAGTACAATCCCAAGCACCAGTCCCTCAGGGAATACTACTGGGTGTAACATCCTGCCTTTCGTCAATCAAAATCAGGGTAATTTGAATAATGAAACGGGGATCAACTAACCTGACTCTCGCCAGACCCTTGTAGTTCGTTGAGCTCCAGGCATTGCAAACTCCTTCCAGATAGCAAAAAATAATGAACCAATCAGGATCGCCGGGCAGGATTTCATAGATGTGACGTAGCACCGAAAGGACTGTTTGATTCAAACAACAATGGCTGCACGGAGCGAGGAGTCGTGTGCTGACATTGATTCTGCTATTGCAACTGTTTTGCGACATTGATCGAATATTAATTATTTAAAAGATCAGAATAAGAATAGTTTTTATTGCCATTGTTTGAGAAAGGGTTCACAATCAAGGAATTTTTCTCGGTGCAATCGTGCAACATAAAACACATAACACAGAATAGGTAATAAAAAGAGCTGTAACTGAGCTATCAGATCTTGTTATTGTTCATGTGCCTGATGGCCGAGGGGAAAAACTGTTCAGGTGGCAGGAGGTGTGGGTCTAGATGGACCGTAGTCTCCTGCCTGAGGGGAGAGGGGAGAATAGTTTGTGTCCAGGGTGAGAAGAGTCAGCTGTGATCCGCCCCACACGCCTCCTGGTCCTGGAGGAGAACAGGTCCTGGAGGGATGGGAGCTTGCAGCCAATCTCCTTCTCAGCAGCACGTACGATGCGCTGCAGTCTATGCTTATCCTGGACTGTGGCGCCGGGGAACCACACGGTGATGGAGGAGGTGAGGATGGACTCTATGATGGCTAAGTAAAACTGCACCAGCATCTCGGTCGGCACCTTAAGTTTCCTCGGCTGCCGCAGGAAGTACATCCCCTGCTGGGCCTTCTTCATGAGGGAGTTGATAGTCGGCTCCCACTTGAGGTCCTGGATGATGGTGGTGCCCAAGAAACGGAAGGAGTCCACAATGGAGGCAGGGGTGGGGGAGTCAATCAGGGTGAGGGGGAATGGTGGGGCTGTGACTTTCCTGAAGTCCATGATCATCTCCACTGTTTTCTGGGCGTTCAGCTCCAGGTTGTTGAGGCTGCCCCAGGACGCCAGCCAGTTCACCTCTCTCCTGTAGGCGGACTCGTCGCCATCTGAGATGAGCCCGATGAGGGTAGTGTCGTCCGCAAACTTGAGCATCTTTACGGACTGGTGACTGGAGGTGCAGTAGTTTGTATACAGGGAGAAGCGCCAGGGGGAAAGTACAAACCCCGTTTCCATATGAGTTGGGAAATTGTGTTAGATGTTGGAGCCAAAATTCCTTATTTGTTTATATTGTTTTTATTTTATTTTCTCTAATTGGTTGTTGGGTTCAGCATGTTTGATTTTCTTTTCGGCAGATTGCTCCGCCCACTTCCTGTTAAGAACCAGGAAGTGTTGACAGGGAGGGGACTGTTGCTTGGATGCGGTTACCATGGTAGCCTCCATAAATTGGGTTCAGGTGTGAGCATGGGAAGGGTGATTGGAGGACAAACAGTTTTCGACCGTGACGTGTCGTGTCATGTGGTGACAATGCTGTGATAATGTGCCATTCAAGGTTAGCATACTTTGTTATATAACTTACATTTGATTTAAATTAGATAGCTTGTAATACACGGATTGTCATATCAAAACACAGTTCTACAGTACTGGACATTCTATCCTTTACACGCGTCAAACTGGTCAACACAGTCGCCCTCGGTACCAGCCCAAAGGTAAGGGCTGTACATTAGATGTAAATATAAACGGAATACAATGATTTGCAAATCCTTTTCAACCCATATTCAATTGAATGCACTACAAAGACAACATATTTGATGTTCAAACTCAAACTTTTTTTTTTTTTGCAAATAATTACCGTATTTTCCGCACCATAAGGCGCCCTGGGTTAAAAGCCGCGCCTTCAATGAACGGCATATTTCAAAACTTTGTCCACCATAAGCCGCCCGGTGTTGTAAGCCGCATCTAACTGCGCTAAAGGAATGTCAAAAAAACAGTCAGATAGGTCAGTCAAACTTTAATAATATATTAAAAACCAGCGTTCTAACAACTCTGTTCACTCCCAAAATGTACGCAAATGTGCAATCACATAGTAAAATTCAAAATAGTGCAGAGCAATAGCAACATAATGTTGCTCGAACGTTAATGTCACAACACACAAAATAAACATAACGCTCACTTTCTGAAGTTATTCTTCATTCATAAATCCCTCGAATTATTCTCCTTCGTTGTCCGAATTGAAAAGTTGGGCGAATGTGGGATCCAAAATGTCGTCTGGCGCTGTCTCCGTCTCCCTGTCTTGGTGAACGTCACGTGTGTTCGCCTTCTGTCATCCACTGTTCCCACGCAGTTAGCAGTCTAGCTTAATGCCCTGTTGACACCAATATCTAGCGGCTGGAGGTCTTTTGTCAATCCACCCGGAATGACGGCGAGTATTGAATTAAGCGCGTAAGCGTGTCTCTTAATGTGATGTTATGAGCTAGCAAATATAACAACTACACTACCCAGCATGCAACGATAGTGACGAGCATGCGCGGTAGCCCTGAGAAGCGTTGTTGTATGCTGGGAGTTAGAATGTGGTTATGAGCACGCTGTGAGTAAACGTTGAGAACTCAGTTAACACGCCTCGTCTGCATTATTTATAATTAGACAGACAACACACTTAATAGGAGCCATTTTGGGGTCTTTACATAAACACACAAATGGAAATGAAACGTCACATATCCCAGCATGCACCGCGCGCTTCTTCTACGGGGAAAAAAGATGGCGGCTGTTTACCGAAGTTGCGAGACCGATACTTTATGAAAATGAATCTTAACATTTATCCATATATAAAGCGCACCGGGTTATAAGGCGCACTGTCAGCTTTTGAGAAAATTTGTGGTTTTTAGGTGCGCCTTATAGTGCGGAAAATACGGTAACTTAGAATTTCATGGCTGCAACACGTGCCAAAGTAGTTGGGAAAGGGCATGTTCACCACTTTCCTTTTAACAACACTCAGTAAACGTTTGGGAACTGAGGAGACACATTTTTAAGCTTCTCAGGTGGAATTCTTTCCCATTCTTGCTTGATGTACAGCTTAAGTTGTTCAACAGTCCGGGGGTCTGCGTTGTGGTATTTTAGGCTTAATAATGCGCCACACATTTTCAATGGGAGAGAGGTCTGGACTACAGGCAGGCCAGTCTAGTACCCGCACTCTTTTACTATGAAGCCACGTTGATGTAACACGTGGCTTGGCATTGTCTTGCTGAAATAAGCAGGGGCGTCCATGGTAACGTTGCTTGGATGGCAACATATGTTGCTCCAAAACCTGTATGTACCTTTCAGCATTAATGGTGCCTTCACAGATGTGTAAGTTACCCATGTCTTGGGCACTAATACAGCCCCATACCATCACACATGCTTGCTTTTCAACTTTGCGCCAATAACAATCCAGATGGTTCTTTTCCTCTTTGGTCCGGAGGACACGACGTCCACAGTTTCCAAAAACAATTTGAAATGTGGACTCGTCAGACCACAGAACACTTTTCCACTTGGTATCAGTCCATCTTAGATGAGCTCAGGCCCGGCGAAGCCGACGGCGTTTCTGGGTGTTGTTTATAAACGGTTTTCGCCTTGCATAGGAGAGGTTTAACTTGCACTTACAGATGTAGCGACCAACTGTAGTTACTGACAGTGGGTTTCTGAAGTGTTCCTGAGCCCATGCAATGATATCCTTTACACACTGATGTCGCTTGTTGATGCAGTACAGCCTGAGAGATCGAAGGTCACGGGCTTAGCTGCTTACGTGCAGTGATTTCTCCAGATTCTCTGAACCCTTTGATGATATTACGAACCGTAAATGGTGAAATCCCTAAATTCCTTGCAATAGCTGGTTGAGAAAGGTTTTTATTAAACTGTTCAACAATTTGCTCACGCATTTGTTGACAAAGTGGTGACCCTCGCCCCATCCTTGTTTGTGAATGACTGAGCATTTCATGGAATCTACTTTTATACCCAATCATGGCACCCACCTGTTCCCAATTTGCCTGTTCACCTGTGGGATGTTCCAAATAAGTGTTTGATGAGCATTCCTTAATTTTATCAATATTTATTGCCACCTTTCCCAACTTCTTTGTCACGTGTTGCTGGCATAAAGTTCTAAAGTTAATGATTATTTGCAAAAAAAATATATTTATCAGTTTAAACATCAAATATGTTGTCTTTGTAGCATATTCAACTGAATATGGGTTGAAAATGATTTGCAAATCATTGTATTCCGTTTATATTTACATCTAATACAATTTCCCAACTCATATGGAAACAGGGTTTGTACACAGCCCTGGAGTACCAGTGTTTGTGGTTCGACTGTCCGAGACAATCTTCCTCAGCCGCACGTGCTGTCTTCGGTCTGTCAGGAAGTCATTGATCCAAATGCAGAGGGAGTCGGGCACGCTGAGCTGGTAGAGCTAGTCTCGTAGCAGTCCAGGCAAGATGGTGTTGAAGGCAGAGCTGAAGTCCACAAACGGGATCCTAGCGTAGGTTCCTAGGGAGTCCAGATGCTCCAGGATGAAGTGGAGGGCCAGGTTCACTGCATCATCCACAGACCTGTTAGCTCTGTAGGCGAACTGCAGTGGGTCCAGGAGGGGGGCGGTGATGTCCTTGAGGTGGGGCAGGACCAAGCGCTAAAAGGACTTCATGACCACAGACGTCAACGCCACTGGCCTGTAGTCATTAAGTCCTGTGATCCGTTCTTTCTTGGGGACAGGGACAATGGTAGAGGTCTTGAAGCAGGACGGCACGCGGCATAGCTCCAGAGAGGAGTTAAAAATGTCAGTGAAGACAGAAGCCAGCTGATCCGCGCAGTGTCTGAGGGTGGAGGGGGGAACACCATCTGGCCCGGGGGCCTTCCGCGTGTTCAGTTTCAAGAACTGCCGGCGTACATCCTTCTCTCGGATGGAGAGGGCCTTTAAAGTCCTGTGACATTCTTGGAGTCCTGTGATGTCCTTGGAGTCCCTTAAATCCTTTAATGAAATGCTGGCGTTGGTGGGGAGGGTGATGGTGGGGGAAGCAGAGCTTTGATGAGCTGAGGCCGCTCATGACGACAGTAATGTATGTTGAGACCCGGTCATTCAGGGCCTGAGGGGTTTTGGGCTTATAGTTTGTAAGGGTCATTAGCCCTCTCCAAACGGCCGCAGAATCATTGAAGCTGAACTGTTCCTGTAGACGGTTAGAGTACACAGATTTAGCTTTCTCCACTTCCCTGTTGAAGTGGTACTTCGCTTCTCTGTAGGTACTCCGGTCCCCGCTTCTCCACGCAGCCTCCTTCTTCTTGCGCAGCTGTCGGAGCTTGGGTGTGAACCACGGCTTGTCATTGTTATAACAAGCCCTGGTGCACGCTGGAATGATGCGCGCCTCATTGAACTGAATGTATGAGATCACAGTGTTCGTATACTCGTCCACATTGTCCCTGGCCGCTCCAATTGCCTCCTAGTCTGTCGTCTCCAAACATGCCCGCAGCTCCTCCACAGCCTCAGCGGTGTAACACTTAATGGTCTTCCTAACAGGTTTAGCCAGTTTCAGTCTCTGTCTGTATGAAGGGATTTAGTGCACCATCACGTGATCTGATTGTCCGAGAGCAGTGCGCGGGACTGCATGGTATGCCTTACTTATTGTAGTGTAACAATGATCCTAAGTGTTCTTCTCTCTGGTCGGGCATTTAATAAACTGCCTATACTTGGATAATTCCTGGCTCAAATTTCCCTTGTTAAAGTCACCAAGTACGATAACATGAGAGTCCGGAAAAGACCGTTCCACATGTAAGATCTGGCCTAGCAAGCGTGTCATGCACGTCCGCGCTGGGCGGTATTTAGGCAGCCACCAGTATGAATGAAATAATCTCCCGCGGTGGGTAAAAGGGCTTACAGTGAATGAAAAGATATTCCAGAGCAGGAGAGCAGTGTTGGGATATCACCGTCACGTCTGTACACCAGTTATTGTTGATGAAGAAGCAGACTACACCGCCTCTTGTTTTGCCGCAGAGCCCCGCATCTCGGTCCGCGCGGAGAAGATTAAAGCCCTCCAGTTGAACTGCACTGTCCGGGACACTCGCGCTCAGCCACGTTTCCGTGAAGCACAAAACACAAGATGAGGAAAAGTCCTTGTTACTTCTCATCAGCAACGTTAGCTCGCCCATCTTGTTGGGAAGTGAGCGGACGTTGGAGAGAAAGATGGCAGGTAAGGGCGTGCGTAATCCTCGTCTGCGGAGACAAAGCTATGCGGAAAACAAGCAAGAGATATTTAGCAACAATGAGCATATGGACTGGTCTCAAGCAAGGATATACGACATAGCAGTTGAGCAGGTCTAGAAGATCTACACGAAGGTTGACGGCAGCTCAACGGAGGGAGATCTCTCTCAGCGTCGTCTTCTGGGCTGTGAGACTATGAGTTGCAAGTTACTACAGCCTCGTTCTTCTATGACCTGGGGGGAGAGGTTACCAGCACATCACCCTCTTCTGTGGCTAACAGTGAATCTTCTGTCAGCTTCTGTCCTTCATCAGATGCCGCAGGCCCAAGAGGCGCTGCTTGGGGGTCGAGTGGAACAGATGATGTGGCGATGTCAGCAATGATATCTGTCGGAGACCTGCCAGGTTTTTCAGCAGGAGTGCAGAGGGAGAGGTGGTAACGTGTCGCCTTTACCAGCAAGTCAAAAGGCGTGGGACGTCCACACCACGACCTTGAAGGGACCAGTCCACCTGTGTTCCGTCCACTTGCGTTTGATGACCTTGACCCTGACACTCTTAGCAGGCGGAAGGGAATCTGCGGTGGCGGGTTGTTGCCCCTGAATCTGTAGAGAGAAACTAACACACAAACTCTGAATTTGGTCAAAATACCATTTTGGTTTCACACTGATTCCTCCTACCAAGGGAGCTGCTGGTCCTGGGAAGGGCTGACCTGTATGCAATTCATAGGGCAAAATAACAGTTTTGTTCACGGACATTTGGATGATCATGAAAGCCAATGGCAACGCGTCAATCCAATTCAATTTGGTCTGTGCACAGATTTTAGACAATTTTGTTTTGATGTTTTTGTTCATTCTTTCGACCTTACCTTGGGACTGAGGATGGTACACTGAGCCAAACCTGTATTTGAGTCAGAGAGCCTTTTCGACCAAGGCTAAGTGAGTACTTTTAAAATGGGTACCGTTGTCTGACCTAATCTTTTTAGGGAATCCATGTCGGGGTATGAGGTCATTCACAAGCTATTTAATAACTGATTTTGTATCCTCTTTTGAGGTTGGGGTTGCTTCCGGCCAACCACTGTAATTGTCAACACAAGTCAGTAAGTACCGTTTTCCTAGTACTGGATTGATCATATCAGTGAAATAAAAAATTTGACACGCTCAAACTCGACACGCTCCCCCTACTTCCTCCCCCTTCTGTTTCTGAAAAAATAAGACCACTTTAGTAGTACTATCACTTTCAGAAACATCCAAGAAAAAGGGCAGCTGATAGTCAAGTACAACCTCACCGCACGTCACTGTCCTTTACAATGAGTGAAGCTGCATGAAACCTTGTGTCTGAAATTGTAAATAATTTAGTTTTTAAGTTTTGTGTTTCTTGTAGAATCTATATAAAGTAATATACATTAGCCTATTGTTAAAATAATAAAAAAAACATTGTGACGTAATATTATCAGGTAAGGAGAAGGGACATTTATTTTGAAGGCGAGTTGCTCCCTCCTCTAGTTTCCGGTAGTCTCCGTGCGACAGTCAGACGCTCACTCGTTTACACACGAAATAGGTTTACGTGTTTCAGCGCTCTAAGTTGGTTGTTTCTTCCCAGGCCTGGTATAAATACTATACCACTATTTCGAACTGCAGTAGGAACATGCTTGATACAAATTACAGAAACCTAACTTAACTTAGTCTTTATCATTAGCTGCCAAGAGAAGGACTGTCTCAGGGAAAGTCTTTGTGACAAGAGCCAGGGGCCACTCGTTCCTCTTAGCTTGATTGTCTTTGAGCAACACGAGGTTGCCGTCCTTCAGATTAGGCTTGACGACATCTTGCCACTTGTTGCGATTTTGAAGTGTGGGAAGGTATTCACGCCTCCATCTGTGCCAAAAGGTGTTGGCGAGATGCTGCACCTTCCTCCACTGCTGGCGGTAGAGATCCTTGTTGTCAAACGTTCCAGGAGGGGCAGGGAGAGTGCACAACTTCTGTGTCAATAGCGAAGCAGGGGTCAGAAGGAAAGGAGATTCCAGGTCTGAGGAGATCGGTGTGAGTGGTCTGGCGTTAATGATCGCTGTTACTTCTGCCATTAGCGTAGACAACACTTCATGAGTGAGATGTGATCGGCTGGATTCTTGAACTATGGAGTCAAGAATTATTCTGGAGACTACAATCATGCGTTCCCAGGCTCCCCCCATATGGGAAGAATGAGGCGGGTTGAAAATCCACGTATACCCTTCCTCACCCAAATTCTTCCTGACATTGAGCTCTTTGGGATCTGTAACGACCATGTGCAACTCCTTGCAGGCACCAATGAAGTTTGTCCCACAGTCGGAACGAATCTGCTTTGCGGGTCCTCTCAGTGCAAATAATCAACGTAAAGCGTTGATGAAATTTGATGTTTCCATTGATTCGATGAATTCTATGTGCACGGCACGCGTGCTCATGCACGTAAAAAGCACTGCCCACCTCTTGCTTTCAGCTTGACCTCCACGGATTCGTCTCGTGGTGACAGACCAGGGGCCGAACACATCAAGTCCCACATAGGTAAAAGGTGGCTCTTTGCACAGACGGTCAGGAGGAAGATCCGCCATTTTCTGTTCAGCAGTCCTTCCACAAAGTTTGTTGCAAACCACACATTTGCGGAGAATGATGTTGATGCACTGTTTGGCACCAACGATCCAGTATCCTGTTGTACAGATGGATCCTTCTGTGAAGACAGGACCCTGATGTTTGACCTTTTGGTAGTAGTGTCTCACAAGGAGTTTCCCAATTTGGTTGTGGGCTGAAATTATAATAGGAAACTGCTCTCCAATGTTCAGTGTGGCATGCTTAAGCCTTCCTCCTATCCTCAAAAGTCCCTTTTCATCCATGTAAGGGTCCAGCTTTCTTAGGGAACTGTCTTTTGGAATGTTTTTCCCAGCAGCCAAGCAGTCGAGCTCAGTTCTGTAAGTCTCTTTTTGCACACAACTAATTATGAGAGTGGTTTTGATAGTTGTTGTGCTGTACAGCGTTTAGTGATATCGCCGGTTGTGACTGGTGCTCTTTTGCATTCCAGCATGTTGGTTATGGAAGCAATAGCTTGTACTAGTGACTTCCATGTAGAAAATCGCCCAAACCGATGAGATCCCATTTTAGAGTGAGGAATGGAGAGTGCTGTAGCATGGGACCGTACCTCGCTGTCAGTGTCTGGGTCGACGAGCTTGTGATGTTCCATTTCAGAGCTGGGAACTTCATCAGGCAGGTACAGAAAGGTTGGTCCTGTGAGCCATGTAGTGTTCGTAAGCTCCATTGCAGGAACTGATCGTGTAGCATGATCCGCTGGGTTTTGAGCTGTGTCGACGTAGTGCCACTGATCTGGTTTGGTTGACCTTCTGATTCGCTGCACCCTGTTGCAGACGTACACATAGAATCGCCTGGTCTGGTTGTAGATGTATCCCAGAATGACTCTGCTGTCTGTATAGAAATGTATTGTGTCGATACAAATAACCAGCTCTCTCTGTACCAACTCTGCCATTTCCACTGTGAGTACAGCAGCTCCCAATTCCAGTCTTGGAATAGTGTGGGCGCACGGAGGTGCCAGTTTCACCTTTCCGAGGACAAAACCGACGTGGAACCCTCCATCGCTGTCAATTAATTTGAGGTAGCCTACGGCAGCGATAGCCTTTACTGAAGCGTCAGAGAAAAAATGAAGTGTGCGGTAGACAGGGTGGTAGGTGAGTATGCTCTAGGTGTCCTGATGTCCTGCAGATCTTGTAATGAATCTTTCCACATCTTCCATTCAGCTTCCTTTGTCTTCGGTAGAGGGGCGTCCCAACGCTTCGTTGCAAGCCAGTTCTCGGAGTAGAAACTTCCCTTGAATGACGACTGGAGCTACAAGACCGAGAGGGTCGAACAGGCTGTTCACTACTACTAGAGCACCTCTACGGGTGTAGGGTTTCTCTGTGGCTATTGTTCTGTAGGTGAAGATGTCATGTTTTAGCTCCCAGCTGAGTCCCAAACTGCGTTGGATGAGAGTAGAGTTGTCGTTGAAATCTAAGTTTTGCAATCCTCCGGCATGATCTTCCTGAGAGAAGGCTTTTAGCACTTTAGAGCAGTTGGATGCTATCTTGTGGAGTCTCAAGTTTGAAGCAGCCAACATCTCCTGTGTCCTTGTCAGTAGGTCAATGATTTCCGTGGCTGAGGGTAGCGACGTGAGCCCGTCGTCGACGTAGAAGTCGCGTTCCACAAAGTCAAATCAAGTCAAATTGCTTGGCATCCATCCCGTGTTCCTCTGCTCCATGTTCTGCTGCACGGTGAAGCCCATAGATGGCTACTGCTGGGGAGGGTGAGTTACCGAATATGTGGACTTTCATGCGGTACTCTACAATCTCTTGGCCGGTGTCGTTTTCTTTGAACCACGAGAAGCGCAAAAAGTCTCTGTTGTCTTCGCGAACGACAAAGCTGTCGAACATTTGTTCTATGTCTGCTTTTACGGCAACAGTCTCTATTCTGAAGTGCAGCAACACGCCGAGCAAACTGTTGTTTAGATCTGGCCCAGAAGCAGTACGTCATTCAGGGCTACGTCATGATGTTGAGCACTGGAGTCGAAGACGACCCTGATCTTCTCCGGCTTTTGGGGGTGATAGACACTAAAAATAGGTAAGTACCAGCACTCACCTCCTTCCTCTAGTGGCGGTGCCAACTCAGCATGGTTGCGATCAAATATGTTCTGCGTGAAGGCAAAGAAGTCATCCTTCATCTTTGGCTTTCTTTCAAAGGTCTGCTGAGTACTTGTTCTCTATTGTTTGGGAGTCGTTGACGGGGAGATCTGAATGGAAGCGGTGCCACCCAGCTGTTGGTGTCATCCATTGTCATCTCTCTGTCCATGAAATCCAGGAACATTCGGTCCTCGATGGAAAGTCCTACTTGATCATCATCCTTAGTGCTCTGGAAGATCGTGTTGCCCAAGTTGCTGTCATTGAGGACAGGGATGCTGAATTTAAGGCTGTGAGAAGAAGTTGCATTGTGTACTTTGGAGCTGAACCTTTCCTTAACCTGAAGCTGGTTGGGAGATGGAGTGAGGAGAGATGGTCTTCCATTTTAAAGCACACTGGTACGGTAGGAAGTCACAGCTGCCGCTTTGTGGGCTGACCCGAGGCACACATCCCCTACAACGACCCAGCCAAGATCCAGTCATTGTGCGAAGGGGGCACTATGAGGACCGTTACGCTGCTCTCTGACTTTATGGACCTGAAGGACGTCGCGTCCAAGAAGTATTAGTATCTGGGCTTCAGGGTCCAGACGTGGGATCATGTGAGCGATGGACTTCAAGTGGTTGTGGTGTCATGCGACCTTGGGAGTCGGGATCTCGAACCGGTCGTCTGGCATGTGGCTACATTCTATGAGTGTTGGATGCACCACACTGGTTTTTCCATCCAGAGACTCTGCGATGAACCCAGTGGCTCTCCTTCCGGATGTCTCGGTGACTCCTGCACATGTCCGGAGAGTGTAAGATGAGTCTGAACCTTTGATTTGGAAGAGTTCAAAGAATTCAGACCTCACCAGGGATCTGTTGCTCTGGTCATCTAGGAGCATGTAGACATTAGTAGCTCTGTCAGGGTGTGTTTTGGGATAAACCTTAACAAGGCATATCTTGGAACAGGACCGGAGGCTTTGCCCTTTGCCGCAGACTTCTGTACATTTCGAGGTGACTGCCGGCCCAGGCGCTTTCTCTTCACTCTCCCCGCCATACTGTGAGGGAAGGTCCTTGTTTTCTTTATCCCACGGTGGAGGTCCAGGATGAAGTGCGGCTACATGGTCGTCGCTCTCACATTCGCTACACTTGAGAGCCGTCCTCCATTTCCTCGCCAGGTGGGTCGTGGAGGAGCAACTCTTGAAGCAGACCCCACTGTCTTTCAGAAAGGCTCTGCGCTCTTCAAGTGGTTTGCTTCGAAAACCACGACACTTCTTCAGAGGATGGGGTTTCTGATGAATGGGACACTGTCTCCCGACATCGTCGAGCTTGTAACTTGAACTGTAATTTGAGAAGTTGAGTTGTTTCCTTCGACATCTGTCTTGTGGGTAGATACTTGTCGTTTAGCGTATCTTGCCCCTCTTTCGAACTGTTCGTGCTTTGGGGAATGATTAGATGTTTTCAACGGAGTTGGAGTGAGGGAAAAATTGGGGTAGTTTCTTCTACGTTCTTCGCCGCAAATGAAGTCGGTGAATTAGGCAAAAGGGGGAAAGGAAACATTGTACTGCTCCTTGTACTGAGAACCCTTAGCCAACCATTTCTCTTGCAGATCGTGTGGCAGCTTTTGAACAATGGGGTTCACACCCCTGGCTGTTTCCAGGTATGAGAGCCCTTGCAGGTAGCCTTCAGATTTAGCAGCGTTTAACTCTGAGAGCAGGTCTCCAAGTTCCCTTAGTTTTGTGGGTTTTTTGTTGGACAGCTTCGGAAAATCCTCTAGTCTTTTGAAGAGGGCTCTCTCTATCACCTCCGGGAAGCCGTAGCACTCTTCTAGGCGTTCCCAGACAAATTGTAGACCTACAGCAGGGTTGGCCATGGATGGAGCGAATCCTTCTGACATGCTCCGAGGACTCTCTTTCTAGCCACTTTGTTCATAGGTTGAGTTCCTCACTAACACTTAAGTTGAGTTCTCTAGTAGCGTTGATGTAAGTGGACTTCCATGCCCAGTAGTTTTCCGGGTGGTCGTTGAACTGGGTGAGACCAGAGCTCACAAGCTCCCGGCGCACATAGTATCTTGCAATGTCGCTCATAGCAGTTATGTCTTTTGGATTTGACTGCAGTGGGGTTCTGAGAGGAGGATAATATGACTGGACAGGCGAGAACTGACGGGGTGGGACCGTGTCAGGGAATTGTCGATGTACTGCAGGCACCGACCTTGTGGGTTGTTGTGTAGCAGCTGCTGTTGGCCTTCCAGTTTGTTGTGTAAGAGCAGTAATTGTCAACTCTTTGGGTAGTTGAGCTGCAGCTGGCAGTTGAGGAGCTTGTGGAGTATATGTTTCGAGTGCAGGAGGCTCTCCATAGCTAGATTGTCGCTTTGTGGGTTGTTCAACATAGTCACATGCGCGTTGGTTGCTATCGCTAGCCACTCCAAAGTGGCTCATTCTACTTCCTTCACGGCTCTCAAGCTCAGCCGCTTCTTCGAGGAAGTGGCTGCCATCTGCTTCTCATGCTGCAGTGTTGATAACTCGGCTGCTATGCTGGCCTCTTTAGCCCTCAATTCTGCTTCTCGGCGTCCATAGGAAGCGCGTGCGCGCGCAGCTTCGAGTTCAGAGCGGGCCTTGATAGCAGCTTTGCTAGTTGAGGAAAGACTGGATCCTGCAGTCGTGGTGGAATGTAGGGAGGCAGCGCCGTGTCCACTGTCTCGTTCCGTCCTGGCCACGTCACCGCTGCCGATGTCTCCACTTATTTCAGCGTTGTCCATGTTTTATTGCTTCTGTTGTTGAAGTGCCCGCCGTGAAGCTTGTCTTTTTACTATTCCGTCCTACGTGTCTGTGTCTGTGACGTAAACAAGTTGACAGATAGTTAACATGAAGATCCCAAGGAAATGGAAGAAAGAGTCCAGGCCTTTTATCTTTAAGCTTTAGTGGTTTTCACAGAGAATGCACTTTTCCTTTCTTCTTGTCTAATTGGTCATTTATTTATTTGTTTTCTCTTTTCCTTGTTTCCCTTTTGCTTTTGTTATCTGCTCTTTTGTATTTATTTTTTCTTTTGTAAAAAGACAATGTTTCCAAGGCACTTTGTGGGAAGAAACAACAAACTTGGAGCGCTGAAACACGTAAACCTGTTTCATGTGTAAACGAGTGAGCGTCTGACTGTTGCACGGAGACTACCGGAAACTAGAGGAGGGAGCAACTCGCCTTCAAAACAAAGGTCCCTTCTCATTACCTGATAATGTTACATCACAATGTTTTTTCATTATTTTAACAATAGGCTAATGTATATTACTTTATATAGATTCTACAAGAAACACAAAACTTAAAAACTAAATTATTTACAATTGCAGACACAAGGTTTCATGCAGCTTCACTCATTGTAAAGGACAGTGACATGCGGTGAGGTTCATGGCTGGTGAGGCACTGACTTCATCACAGTGAGATTTACAAACATATTAACCCTAAAAAGTATCTTATTCACCATTTGATTGGCAGCAGTTAATGGGTTATGTTTAAAAGCTCATACCAGCATTCTTCCCTGCTTGACAATCAGCACCAAGGGTTGGAATTGGGGGTTAAATCACCAAAAATTATTCCCGGGCGCGGCGCCGCTGCTGCCCACTGCTCCCCTCACCTCCCAGGGGGTGATCAAGGGAATGGGTCAAATGCAGAGGACAAATTTCACCACACCTAGTGTGTGTGTGACAATCATTGGTACTTTAACTTAACTTTAACTTTACACATACAAACTGTAGCACACAAAAAAAAATCACATTTAAGTAAAAAAAACGTTATTATGGTCTTACCTTTACTTATAAGTGCGGGAACAGTGGTGTTCGTGTTGGAGGAGTTGTGAATGAATGAAATATGAAATCCGTGGTGCAGTCTGCAGGTGTACCTAATGTTGTGTCCCTGCAGTCGTTCACGGCTCCTCCGGCGCGAGCATTGTTGTTTTTGCACTTTTTGGCTTCTTGTTAAGTGACTTTTTTTGGGTGGATTCGGTCTTGCACGTGGAGGGTTTGGGTGTGGGCTTTGGTTGGTGTGGCGCTCCCGTCGGGGGGTGCGTTCTGCGGCGGGGGGTGCATTAACCGGCACCAGGAGGCGGGATTACGCGAGCTTCAGCCAGTGCGTCTTCGCAGCAGTTTTATGATTGCTCAGCACAATAAATACTTTACACACATACAGTTGTTGACAAAATACACTGTACATTATATACCTCAGCTAACTAAACTATGGAAATGTATAATATAGTTCATATAGCAATACGGTCTCACTGCACAGCAGGCCAGCAGTTAGTCGAGTCCGCAATCCATGTTGAGGCACAACTGAGTGACGTGCCTCAACTGACTGCTGATCACCGCACCGTCTCTTCTCAGTATTTGAACAGCAATTGTGAAAACTCAGCGATTTTGAAAAAAAATAGTCTAAAAATGGTGAAGTTAAATGGAAAATAACTTTATAGTATAATCACTGAATACATATAACAATTTAATAGGTTTTTTTTCTTTTTACATTTTGTTTCTTTCCATGATGGCAGGTGACCGCACGTCACTGGTAAAGGAAGACGGAAGTCCATGCAGGAGAAAAATGATTACAAATATGGTGTCTGGGTTTTTCTTATATATATATATATATATATATATATATATATATATATATATATATATATATATATATATAAATATATATAAATATATACATATATATATATAAGTCTTTCATATATATGTATCGATCCGTTGTGGTGAAGAAGGAGCTGAGCCGGAAGGCAAAGCTCTCAATTTACCGGTCGATCTACGTTCCCATCCTCACTTATGGTCATGAGCTTTGGGTTATGACCGAAAGGACAGGATCACGGGTACAAGCGGCCGAAATGAGTTTCCTCCGCCAGGTGGCGGGGCTCTCCCTTAGAGATAGGGTGAGAAGCTCTGCCATCCGGGAGGAGCTCAAAGTAAAGCCGCTGCTCCTCCACATCGAGAGGAGCCAGATGAGGTGGTTCGGGCATCTGGTCAGGATGCCACCCGAACGCCTCCCTAGGGAGGTGTTTAGGGCACGTCCGACCGGTAGGAGGCCGCGGGGAAGACCCAGGACACGTTGGGAAGACTATGTCTCCCGGCTAGCCTGGGAACGCCTCGGGGTCCCACAGGAAGAGCTGGACGAAATGGCTGGGGAGAGGGAAGTCTGGGCTTCCCTGCTTAGGCTGCTGCCCCCGCGACCCGACCTCGGATAAGCGGAAGAAGATGGATGGATATATATATATATATATATATATATATATATATATATATATATAAAATGTATATATGAAAGACTTACAGGTATACTAGAGGATGTTGTGGATCATGTTGACTATTGGTCCTCCTAATTGTCAATCATTCTGGTGATGTTACGTAAGGAGATATATATATATATATATATATATATATGTATATATATATATATATATATATATATATATATCTCAAATAAAACAAATGGCTTATCGATAAACCATTTTTTATTTATTTATTACAACGCCAAAATAGGCCTAACAACCCCAATGGTTGGAATTCTGTAGCACTTTGAGATTTGGAATCCAATGTAAAGTAGATTACAAATACAATCTATTATATGAATAAATAATAAATATATATATATATATATATATATATATATATATATATATATATATATATATATATATATCCATCCATCCATCCCATCCATCTTCTTCCGCTTATCCGAGGTCGGGTCGCGGGGGCAGCAGCCTAAGCAGGGAAGCCCAGACTTCCCTCTCCCCAGCCACTTCGTCCAGCTCCTCCCGGGGGATCCCGAGGCGTTCCCAGGCCAGCCGGGAGACATAGTCTTCCCAACGTGTCCTGGGTCTTCCCCGTGGCCTCCTACCGGTCGGACGTGCCCTAAACACCTCCCGAGGGAGGCGATCGGGTGGCATCCTGACCAGATGCCCGAACCACCTCATCTGGCTCCTCTCGATATATATATATATATATATATATATATATGTATATGTATATGTATATGTCCTTACCTAACATCACCAGAATGATTGACAATTAGGAGGACCAATAGTCAACATGATCCACCCAGAAATAAATAAAACAAATGGCTTATCGATAAGCCATTAAAAAAAAAAAATGTTTTAAATATTTATTTATATGTATCAATATTCTCCTACTCACCTTTCCAGTAGAGGCCTCTGCCCTCTCACTTTCTGTGCTCCTCTGCCCTGACTCCTACAGGTCAATAGGGGTTGTGGAGTGATTATTATTATTATCTACTGATGATAGTCATACGTGAATGAGCTAAGCTCCTGTTCTCCTCCATGTGTAAAGTGAGAAACACAGCTGATGCTCCAGAAGGAAGTAACCCCAAAGATAGCAAATGCTAAAAAAGAGTGCACATTTAACTTTATAAATAACCAGGACCTTTATGATGCATTTCAGGCTAACTAGCTAACTAAGTAGCAGCATTGTTTTAGAGCGGGAATGTAACTTTTGCCTGCAAAACAACAAATGTACGACATGCACAGAAGTTGTCTATAGTGTGCTAGACAAGTTTATATTTGTCAAACACAGACCTGGTGTGAAGTGGAGCTAATACATTTTACTACAAGCAGTGATGAATACTTACTTTCTTGTTCACGTTCTTTTTCTGCAGCGCTGTGTGCTTCAAAGCTGCACACCTGCAGGACCCCAGGCAAGGTCGCAGAGAAAGTGTGGACTGGATTTTGAGTGATGTGGGCATTTTCTATATGAACAAGTGGAATGGATTGGATACCGACACACTAAAGGGGCTCTCTCCCTTACGCTATGAAGTGAGGGGAAACTGAGTGAATAATGACAGGTTATATGATTATTTATTTAAAATCATATTCGGGCCACTTTATAATGAATATGTCAGCATGTATTTGTAAAAAAAAAAAGAAAGAAAATAGGCCGTGTTTGCCAATGATGCGTTTGTTACTGGATACTTTCTATCAAACTTCTATTTTGGAGACTTTGTGTACATAATCAGCAACTATAATTATTTGCTATGCTTAAATGTGCTGTTTTAGTTTAGCTGTTGTGTAGCTGCTAGCTCCTCATAGCCTACAGCAGGGGTGTCGAAAGTGTATTAACATACAATGGGGAGTGTTAAAAATGTGGTATTTGCGTGTCAGTCCAATCAGCGGCAGCTACGCCCTGTTTCGTCATTGAACCTAAGCCTTTGGCTTGGTAGGCGGGACAGAGAGCAAGGGAACAAGGTGGGACAGCAATTGTGTCCATCTTATACCATGCTAGTTGTTGCAATGATAGGTCAACATGAGCAGCCACACCCTATGAGTTTCAACATTTACGAGTCAAAGGCCTCCTGGTATGAGTCGTCTCACTGGTGATCATAGTACATTCGGACGCAGCTCAGTCAGCCAGGTCTTTCACTGATAGAACAGTTGGAGCAGTCCTTGTCCTTCACTCGTTCCCAGGAGGAGGCGTACCCAGTAGATGTCAGCCATTGCTGGTACTTCAGCATGGAGGAGCCTTTGTAGTGGTGTCGCAGCTTGGTAGTTGTGCCATCAGGTAACACCAGGAAGGTTCCTTCTGTGCCATATTGAATGTCAGGGTACAGTTTGTAAAGCAGATCATTACCAAGCAGGCAAGGTGTGTGCAGATCGACCACGAAGGGGTGCTTCAATGAGTTTCCAGCAATCTGAACCGGATGTGGTTTGGTGACAGGTAACAGTCTTGTGACCCCAGCGAAGCCTTCGACCTTTAAAAGGGAAGCACACAGTTTCTTTGGAACCACTGCATTCAGAAGTGAGTGTGTGGCACCAGTGTCAATCATTAACTGATAACATTGTCCATGGACAACTATGTCCAGCAGGGGGCCTGTCTGTACTTCCTGCTGGGGATCCTGCTGTGGGATTCAAAAAGCCGTTCCCTAGGTCCTCGTTGTCACCCAGGAAGTAGGCGGAGGCATTACGCGCTTGGGCGGACCTTGAGGCGTGGTACTGCTGCTGGCGGGGCTGCTGTTGGGAGGAGCTCTGCTGTTGGCGTCCTCTGCCACGCCTGTGTGATGATTTGGCTGCAAATCGGAGCCTGTCTTGTTCAGAGAGATTGGTACAGTCACGTGACCAGTGACCCAGCTGGCCGCATGTAAAACAGTTGTGAGTATCCAATCACAGTCTCATTAACAAGCTACCTAGATAGCCTACCGTCAACAACTTAATAATAATAATAATAATACCTGGGATTTATATAGCGCTTTTCTAAGTACCCAAAGTTGCTTTACATGTACATTACATACATTACTTGTGATCTGATGGGCTATCGCAACTGTCTATCAACTGTATGTGTTTTCAAATTCATCCGCTAACGGTGTGGCTCTGCTGATCTGCATAGCACCACCACAGCTCCAAAAGCCGGAGATGTTATTGTAGCGTCCCGGAAGAGTTAGTGCTGCAAGGGTTTCTGGGTATTTTTTCTGTTGTGTTTATGTTGTATTGCGGTGCAGATGTTCTCCCGAAATGTGTTTGCCATTCTTGTTTGGTGTGGGTTCACTGTGTTTCGCATATTTGTAACAGTGTTAAAGTTGTTTATACGCCCACCGTCAGTGTGACCTGTATGGCTGTTGACCAAGTATGCCTTGCGTTATCATACAGCGTGTCAGCATTTCTTGACATCTACGAGTAAAGACCATTGTTAAACCTGTCCAACGCTACATTATTATGTGACTGGACCGGTACGCTGTTTATATGGAGGAAAAGCAGATGCCTGGACAGCATGCGGCTGTTAAGTGGTGAAGGTTTCAGGTGAAAGAGGACGCTAAAGGCAGTGTCTTTAAGACACGCCCCCAATATTGTTGACCGGGTGGAAATCGGGAGAAATTCGGGAGAATGGTTGCCCCGAGAGATTTTCGGGAGAGGTACTGAAATTTGTGAGTCTCCCAGAAAACTCGGGAGGGTTGGCAAGTATGGCCACACAAGGTGGCGCCACAATCACCTTCAACATGGACACAAAGAGTGGCGACAGGTTTGAAATACATGAAAGCGAAACTTTGCACAATGCAAAGTGTGTCGTGATGTGCAAACTTGGCACGAGATTTTGGGTCATTGTAACTATGAGGATGTACAAAAACTACAAACTGTAGTGAAATGCATGGCGATAAAGGGAAATACTTCCCGACTGGAGAAACTGTGTGAGGTGTGCACACAAGGAAAATTTACACAAATAAGGAACAGGGAGTCAGACAGAAAAGCTACAAAACTATTACTACTAGTTCATACTGACCTAGCCCATGCAAAATACAAGTTTAGAAGGGCATAGATATGTTCAGTCTTTTACTGATGACCAGTGTTGGACTAACGCGTTACAAAGTAACGCGTTACTGTAACGCCGTTTGTTTCGGCGGTAACTAGTAATCTAACGCGTTATTTTTTATATCCAGTAACTCAGTTACCGTTACTACATGATGCGTTACTGCGTTATTTTACGTTATTTTTTATGTAGTATCGGCTAGAAACAGAAGCGCTGCGGTGTCGTTCTTCTGAATCTTCCTCTGTCACAAGCCGGAGAGAAGATAAGAGGTGTGTGTGGGAAGGGGAGGGACACACGTGATCCGCGGTTTGATATATGAAACAAAAAAAAAAGTTGTTCGCACGTTCAGTCCACTCACAGCCAGAGGTGGGTAGTAACGCGTTACATTTACTCCGTTACATCTACTTGAGTAACTTTTGGGATAAATTGTACTTCTAAGAGTAGTTTTATTGCAACATACTTTTACTTTTACTTGAGTATATTTATAGAGAAGAAACGCTACTTTTACTCTACATTCAGCTCGCTACTCGCTACTATTTTTTATCGATCTGTTAATGCACGCTTTGTTTGTTTTGGTCTGTCATAGTGCCTGCGTTTCAACAAATACAGTCACTGGTGACATTCACTCCGTTCCACCAATCAGATGTAGTCACTGGTGACGTTGGACCAATCAAACAGAGCCAGGTGGTCACATGACCTGACTTAAACAAGTTGAAAAACTTATTGGGGTGTTACCATTTAGTGGTCAATTGTACGGAATATGTACTGTACTGTGCTATCTACTAATAAAAGTTTCAATCAATCAATCAAAAGTGTGAAGGAAAAAAGACCCTTTTATTTCAACCGTACATCCCGTCAAAAGCCTAAAGACTGACTGCACAGTTCCTGTCTTCACAATAAAAGTGCCGCTCCATCGCGCCTGCGCTTTCAAAACAAGAGTCTCCGAAAGCCAGGGCAAACAAGCTAGCAAGCTACGGAGTTTGCCGCCAATGTATTTCTTGTAAAGTGTATAAAAACGAATATGGAAGCTGGACAAATAAGATGCCAAAAATCAACCACTTTCATGTGGTATTAGACAGAAAGGAGGAACTTTTTTCTCCTCCATTTGAAAACGTGGACGCTATCAGCACTACTGTCTGATTACAATCAACGCAAGTCATCACAATCAGGTAATACACCAACTTATATTCTTGTCTTCATGAAAGAAAGGAATCTATATGTGTTAAACATGCATGTATATTCATTGAAACACCTTTAACATGTAAACAAAAACGGCTAAATAAATAAATATAAATTATATACTGTATATATATATATATATATATATATATATATATATATATATATATATATAAATGTGTGTGTGTATATATATATATATATATATATATATATATATATATATATGTATATATATATATATATATATATATATGTATATATATATATATATATATATGTATATATATATATGTATATATATATATATATATGTATATATATAGGGGGTGGATGAGATCCGCCCGGAGTTCCTTAAGGCTCTGGATGTTGTGGGGCTGTCTTGGTTGACAAGACTCTGCAACATCGCGTGGACATCGGGGGCGGTACCTCTGGATTGGCAGACCGGGGTGGTGGTTCCTCTCTTTAAGAAGGGGAACCGGAGGGTGTGTTCCAACTATCGTGGGATCACACTCCTCAGCCTTCCCGGTAAGGTCTATTCAGGTGTACTGGAGAGGAGGCTACGCCGGATAGTCGAACCTCGGATTCAGGAGGAACAGTGTGGTTTTCGTCCTGGTCGTGGAACTGTGGACCAGCTCTATACTCTCGGCAGGATCCTTGAGGGTGCATGGGAGTTTGCCCAACCAGTCTACATGTGCTTTGTGGACTTGGAGAAGGCATTCGACCGTGTACCCCGGGAAGTCCTGTGGGGAGTGCTCAGAGAGTATGGGGTAGCGGACTGTCTTATTGTGGCAGTCCGCTCCCTGTATAATCAGTGTCAGAGCTTGGTCCGCATTGCCGGCAGTAAGTTGGACACGTTTCCAGTGAGGGTTGGATTCCGCCAAGCTGCCCTTTGTCACCGATTCTGTTCATAACCTTTATGGACAGAATTTCTAGGCGCAGTCAGGGCGTTGAGGGGATCTGGTTTGGTGGCTGCAGGATTAGGTCACTGCTATTTGCAGATGATGTGGTCCTGATGGCTTCCTCCGGCCAAGATCTTAAGTCTTTCATATATATGTATCGATCCGTTGTGGTGAAGAAGGAGCTGAGCTGGAAGGCAAAGCTCTCAATTTACCGGTCGATCTACGTTCCCATCCTCACCTATGGTCATGAGCTTTGGGTCATGACCGAAAGGACAAGATCACGGGTACAAGCGGCCGAAATGAGTTTCCTCCGCCGAGTGGCGGGGCTCTCTCTTAGAGATAGGGTGAGAAGCTCTGTCATTCGGGGGGAGCTCAAAGTAAAGCCGCTGCTCCTCCACATCGAGAGGAGCCAGATGAGGTGGTTCGGGCATCTGGTCAGGATGCCACCCGAACGCCTCCCTAGGAAGGTGTTTCGGGCACGTCCGACCGGTAGGAGGCCACGGGGAAGACCCAGGACACGCTGGGAAGACTATCTCTCCCGGCTGGCCTGGGAACGCCTCGGGATCCCCCGGGAGGAGCTGGACGAAGTGGCTGGAGAGAGGGAAGTCTGGGCTTCCCTGCTTAAGCTGCTGCCCCCGCGACCCGACCTCGGATAAGCGGAAGAAGATGGATGGATGGATGGATATATATATATATATATATATATATATATATATATATATATATATATATATATATATATATATATATATGATATGTGTGTGTATGTTACTCATCAGTTACTCAGTACTTGAGTAGTTTTTTCACAACATACTTTTTACTTTTACTCAAGTAAATATTTGGGTGACTACTCCTTACTTTTACTTGAGTAATAAATCTCTAAAGTAACAGTACTCTTACTTGAGTACAATTTCTGGCTACTCTACCCACCTCTGCTCACAGCGTAGTCATGGCAAGCGGAGTAACGGAGGAGCTTGAACGCCCTGCGCCATTGAATCGGTGTGTTTATAGGTGCAGACTCCATTGTGCAAAACGAGGGTTTTAAACACATGCTGAACGTGCTTGAGCCACGTTACGACATCCCGTCGCGCACCCACTTCAACCATAAGATTGTGCCAGATCTTTATGAGCAGGAGAAGAAAAAAGTTGTGGATGAACTATCCCGAGCATCATCTGTTGCGCTCATGACAGACGGATGGACGTCCAGGGGAACTATGTGACGATAAGCACTCACTTGATGAGAAGACACGCCCCCTCTATGAGAGTCACCTTACGCAGGTGCCAGGTACTGACACAAGCAATGGAGGAATGGAAGATAAACATATGCCAGTCACACGTGATAATGCCAAAAATCTAATAATTGCAGTGAATGAGGCAGGACTGGGACAACAAATAGGTGCTTTGCACATGTAGTGAGTTTGGCATCACATCTCAGTCAATAGGATGGAGCGCTTCCTTGGGAGGATCAGGAAGGAGGATACCTACTTCCACCCAAGCACAACAGCTGCTCATGTGCTTAAGACAAAGCAAAAAATGCTAAAGCTGACTACTCATAAAGCTCATACATGATGTCCCAACGAGGTGGAACTCCACTTATGATATGTTGGAGCAGCATACTTTGCATTGACCCACAAGACCCTGAAAACAAATGTCAAAGACATCATCACCCTCTCTGATGATGATGTGAGAGTGGCAGATGAGGTCCTCCAGGTGCTTAAACCCCTCAAAAGTGTTACATCTCTACTGAGCACTGAAACTTCACCATCTGTGTCAATGATCCTGCCACTGAAAACAAGGATTCTACAATCCATGGCTCCAAGTGTGGAAGACAGCAGCATCACTCCAGATGTCAGGCTTTATTTCACTACCTATGTTTCAAGGAAGATGATGTGCCTTCTTATGTTGCACTTTAAGTTGTTTTTTATTAATGGTCATTGGTCCAAGTTCAAAGAAATGAGGAATGCCTTTTTATGTTGCACTGTTTTTCATTAATTATGTAAAAAGGAAAATAAAAATGCATGTCAAGTTGATCAACAAATTGTGTTATTCTCTAGTGCAATAACAGTACTGAAATGAAGGCTAAAAGGGCATTAATGGGAGCTTTAAAAAAAGAAGAAGAAAAAAATAAGTAACTAAATAGTTACTTTTCACAGTAACGCATTACTTTTTGGTGTAAGTAACTGAGTTAGTAACTGAGTTACTTTTGAAATAAAGTAACTAGTAACTGTAACTAGTTACTGGTTTTCAGTAACTAACCCAACACTGCTGATGACTATTCAGGCACAATGCTTGTGTATTTTCTAAAGTCAAAGAGTGACACTGTACAAGCAACGGAACGTTTTTTAGTCGATGTTGCACCTTACGGAGAAGCCAAATGTATTTGTTCAGACAACGGCCCTGAGTTTACAAGCCGTGATTTACAAACGTTACTGACCAAGAATGGGATTAGACACGAGACATCTGCGCCCTATTCACTCCACCAAAACGGCACTGCCGAACGAGGTCGGCAAACCTTAGTCGAAATGGCGTGATGCTTTTTGATTAAAAGTGAGTTACTACTTAAATTATGGAACTACGCTATGCAAACTGCAGCACATGTGAGAACAGATGTTACAGCAGGTGCACAAAGAAAACGCCTTACAAACTTTTCACGGGCAACAAGCCAAATGTGTCAAAATTGCAAAAATGTGGTTCTGTTTGTTATGCATACAAACAAGAAAAGGGGAAACTAGATTCCCGATGAGAATAAGGGATTTTTATCGGCTTTGACAAATATAGCCTAGCACACCTAGTGTACCAACCGGAAACGGAGTGTGTACTAAAACATAGGTTGGTGAAATGTATAACTAAAACAGAAAAGGAGAAGGAAACAGACAACTGCGTCATATGTTAACTCTGCTGATAGGGCTCTAGATCCCAATGTGAGCAACAGTGTTGGGACTAACGCGTTACTGTAACGCCGTTAGTTTCGGCGGTAACTAGTAATCTAACGCGTTAGTTTTTATATTCAGTAACTCAGTTACCTTTACTACATGATGCGTTACTGCGTTATTTTACGTTATTTTTTATGTAGTATCGGCTAGAAACAAAAGATCTGAGTGTGTTTTATTGGAGCGCTGCGGTGGAAAAGAAAAGGCGTGCTTTGTGTGGGTGGGGGCGGGGGGTGCTCCCAGACCGTAGTTGAGGGCCGCAGGGGAGACGTTCCTCCAGGGCCTATGTACTTTGGGGCTAACAACCTTCACTTCACCCGGAAGTGGGTCTTTACAGCTGAGGGTGAATGACGAGGCCGGCGGTTTGTTGCAACTTTGTGACTTTATTGGACGCAGCCATCCACCAAGCTAGAGCACCTGCACGCACTCACTTTCGCCGGTCCCTCACCTCTCTCACCCACTCACTCACTGACGTCACTCACCTCACATGCTGTCATATTTTAAAGGGCCACACACACACACAACATACGCTACTCTCATAACAACTAACAAGACATCATGGTGAAGCCAGAAGTCGAGTTTCTTAACATGGAGACATTCTCAATACTTTTCTTTTGTCGAGCACAAAGAAAATAACATTTTAGTTCATTGTAAGTTGTGTCTTGGATCAAAGATCCTATCTACTTTAAAGTTAAAGTTAAAGTGCCATTATGTTGTAGCTATTTAAAATAGTGTTGTCAATTTGTTCTGGCCTGAAATAAATTGGCCCTTTGAAACATATATTTGTCTTTGTGTTTTGTATGTAGACCACATTGCTTAGCAGAGTTCAGTGATGCAAATGCATGTTAAGTTGATCAACACATTGTATTATTCTCCAGTGCAATAACAGTACTGAAATGAAGGCTAAAAGGGCATTAATGGGAGCCTTAAAAAAAAAAAGGGGAAAAAAGAAGTAACTAAATAGTTACTTTTCACAGTAACGCATTACTTTTTGGTGTAAGTAACTGAGTTAGTAACTGAGTTACTTTTGAAATAAAGTAACTAGTAACTGCAACTAGTTACTGATTTTCAGTAACTAACCCAACACTGGTGAGCAATAACAAAGAGAATGTTGTCATTAACGGTTCAGACACAGAACGTGTGTCAGATCAAAGTGTTGACAGTGGTGTTTCTGAGGCTTTGCCTATACAGACTGAACGTGCCCAGCCTAGCAAAGTCACTGAGGGGGCAATCAGGAGAAACCCACCGAGAGCTAAGAGGAGATCAGCTCACCTACAAGAGTATGAGATCGATGACACGGAGGATAAGCTGCAAACATGTGTGTACTTTTGTTACAGAGCGGTATGTGATATTCCTCAAACTTACCAGCAATCCACCACCTCATATGACTCCAAGCAGTGGAAAGATACTGTGGATGAGGAGATGCAGTCACTGACAAGACATTCACTCTCACCCACTTACCAGCTGACAAGCGAAAAGTGGGGGGCCGATGGGTGTATGCACTCAAAAATGATGTCAACGGACATGACAAATACAAGGCACGATTTGTAGCACAAAGTTATAGTCAGAAACCGGGCATCGATTACGATGAAACATTTTCACCCACAGCTGATATGACAAGTGTGCGAGTGGAAAATCCCACAGGAAAATCAGATTTTGCACCAAATGGATGTTAAGACAGCGTATTTACACGCACAAATAGACTGTGAAATATACATGGACCAACAACAAGGTTATGAAAAAGAGCCAGAGCACACACGTCAGAGACTTGTATACAAGTTGAAAAAGTCTCTTTATGGATTGAAACAATCAGGTCGAAACTGGAACGCAATGTTACACACGTATTTAGTGCAAACACATTGACATTTTTTTTTTTTTTTTTTTTTGTCCTGTCCAGCTTCTCAGGCAAATCATATAGTTGGTGTAGATGCCCATATCGGCTGTTCAGATTTACTTTACAAAAGAGAAGTGTAGGATACTTCACTTGGTGCCTTATTTGTATTTGACTTTATTAAATGTATTTATATTATCATTTGGTGCAGCCGGGCCGGAGCAGGAGGGGATATAAAGAGAAAAAAAGGAAGACAGAGGGGGAAATTGTGGGGACAAGAGGGGGATTAGACAGAGAGACAAAAACAACAACAGCAAACACAACAACAACAACAACAGCAACAACAATAGAGCAACATCAGCAAATACGACATGTCCAAATATGATGGTAAAAGTAATAGCAAATAAGCAGTTAGCGAAAATAAAAAATAATACAGAAATGACAATGAGCATTATTACACTACAAATGGAGCAATACAAATACCAATAGAAATAGCGCTTTTGATAATGAACAATACCAATACTTTACCTTTATTATCAACAATACAGTTGTTCAAATGCAACAATACAAATACGTAATGATAACTTGAGATACGAAAGAATGCAGAAAAATGGAGGGGAAGAAAGAGAAGCAACCTACCTTAACCTTGTAGATTGTTATAGTAACAATAGGTTAAGCTTTGTCAGTGTGCCATGTGTTGTACCCAGTTTACCCTAGGGCAACAACATTTATATATGTTTGATGAAACGTGATTATGTGCATGAGTGTATGTATGTACTTGTATATGTACAGAATGTGTATATGTGTTTGTACAGTGAATGTATATGTACAGTATGTGTATGTGTGTTTGTACAGTGAGTATATATGTACAGTATGTGTATATGCATGTTTGTACAGTGAATGTATATGTACAGTATGTGTATGTGTATGTTTGTATAATGAATGTGCGTGTGGATGTACGAACTTTGAGTATGTAAATATGTACTGTATTTGTATATGTGTGTGGGAGCGTAGGTACCTATGTATGTATGTGAGTATATGTGAATTTGTATGCACAATACATTTGACTCCTAGTGTGTGTGGGAGCCAGAGTACGGCCCCAGCATCCCCGAGAGCCCAACCCACAAACAGTAGGTGTGGTGCCCAGGGAACCAGGGACCACCGCCCCCACGCAGCCAAGCCGGACAGCGACAGGAACCCCAGAGCCCGGCCCACCGCTCCGCCCACAAGGGCCAGCAGCAGGCCGCAGACAGACGCACCCGGTAGAGGACAAGGCACGAGAAAAGCAGGGGACAGCCAGACCCCAAGCCAGCGAGAGACCACACCCCACACGGGCAGAAAGGCGGGACGCCCGGCCCGGGAGGCCCGGAGACCCCCCGCAACCAGACGGGAAGACCGCCCCCGCCCCACCGGCAACCAGGCCCCCACGAGCCCACCCCCAGAGAGCGCGACAAGGCCAGCCCCCGGCCACCCCACCCAAGTCGGCTGCCGCAGGACCACCCAGCACGGGGCCACGGGAACCACCCACCCCACCCGCAGGGACCCCAACGATGGAGATGGAACAACCAGCAACTGCCCCGTCGAGCCCCCCCTGAGGGAGGGGAAAAATAAAATAAAAAAATAATAAAATATATAATATTAAAAAAATGTATTAAAAAATAAAAATAAATAAATAGATTAAAAAAAAAAAAAAAAGAATTAAAAGAAGATCACAGACATGCTGACACACAAGGTCACCACCCCAGCAACTGGCCGACTCGCAGCACCTCGGAATACTTTGCAGCACCAAGCTACCATAGTAGACGCAGGGACTAGACCCAGCAGGCCCCAACCAAGACGGGCACCCGGAAGGGATGGACGGCGGGACCCAAGAGCTCCAGACACGCAGTCTGGATGCAGTAGCCTAAAGGCGCCGACCCCCGCCTGACAAGCAGGCCCAGAGCGTACCCCCAGAAATATACATATATACATATACATATACATATATATACATGTACACATACACATATATACATATACATACACATATATACACATATATATACATACATACATACATACATACACATATACATACATATACACAGTTCGTCAGCCCAGACAACCACCACGCGCACGCACTGCCACCAGTCACAACATCAGCCACCCCCCTTCACCAGACCCATCAGCCACGGGCGCCCACACCACAAACAAACGGCAGCAGAAACAGCAGCTGCAAAACCCCCAGACCGCCAGCACCACCCAATCAAATCAAAGCGACCAAAAAAGACTGCGACCGGCAACCACACGCCAACGGGATCATGGAGACCAGTCAGCGTCAGCCCAAACGCCAACACGCAAACAAGGGACACCAACACCCCCCCCACCCCCCACCCCCACCAAAAGACCCCACCACCCCAACCCAAACCCGCACAAACACACCACCGCCCAAACAACTGAGACACAGCATCCAGACCAGACACGGGGGCCGCGCTGCCACCACATCAAGTCACCAACAGAGACCCCACAGCGCAAGGTCGGGCCACACGGCCACCCAACAGGAAGCGAGACCCGTGCGACGCCACACACAAATAAATAATAAGATTTTAAAAATATATATAAAAAATACATTTAAAAAAAATAAAAAAATAAAAAAAATAAAAGCCTGGCAGGCCACCAGACCGCAGTCCCCGCAATCTGCGCCGGCCGACGAGGCAATGAGGGGTGCGCCCAACCCAACCCCCTATGCATGTGTACAAGACCCCCAGAGTGTCTACTGTGTAGTTAAAATTAGGAGGTCAGCCATTACAGCCGACCTCCAGTCCCTATTGATGTGTGTACTGTAGCGTGAGTGAGATATGTATGCTTGTGGGAACTAATAATGCGATTAAAATTGGGGGACATCAAGGTCATGGTGGGTCCCTACCAAGCCGAACCCCCCAAATCCTAAGTGTCTAATGGATGGACGAGCAGGGGACCAGACAGGAGGACTGGAGCCCCATAGGAGGCATCCTCATCCCCCCCGCCATGCCTCCCCGCAGGACAATCCCCCAAAGTCTTATATATGTGTGACTGTGTGTGCTACAAGTAGGAGGAGTAGAGGGCCCGGACACCCCCTCAGTCCATGTGGCCGACAACCAGGAACTACGGCCAGGAGCCCCCCCACAGCCCGTGACCCACACCAGACCACTTTAGCGCGACGCCACGTGAGCCCACCCCCCGCCAAACAAAGCCATCCCATACCAGCAACCAAACGCAGAAAAACTGCACAGCCCCCATGCCTAATGCAAACACCGCATCCCAGCCATCCACACAGCAACATGCCCATACGAGTCCCAGCCAGGGGATGGCGCCCCCCAACGGGGGAAGAAGCCAATGCATCCCGTCCGTACGTCATCCCCCAAACCAGCCGGCAAGCCAATGCCAGCCAGCCCCCACAAGCGCACAGATACCAGTCACAGTCCCCCAACCACTCCAACCCAACACAGCGATGCCAACCGCTGGCAGCACCATAGCAACCATCACCATCACCGCCCGTCCGCAGTACAAACACCCGCGGTCGCCGAAACCGAAACAAAAAAAGCAACCGACCCCGTAAACCACAACAATGCACACCCCCAGCTACCACCGAGGCCGCCAACCCACCTACCCCAACTCATCCACAGCCAGGCCAATCGATCCACCGGACATCCATACCCATACACACACCTACACATACATACAGTACACACATACATACACGCATACACATATACATACATATATGTATATACACATACATACACGTATGCACATGCATGCATATACATATACACATACACACACACACACACACACATATATACACATTAATACACCTACATACACATACATATGCACACATATACAAATTCACATACTTACACAAAAAAAATAATATATATATATAAAAAAAACAAAAAAAAAACCTTTAAATAAAATAAAATAAATAAAAATAAACAAGAGGCCTGGTCGCCAACAGTGCCCAGCGCCACCAAACCCCGCAGCCCTTCCCGCACGTCCAGGCCCCCCCGCCCACCATCCACCAGGCATCCCATCCGGCAAAAAGCCATAAGGGCCCAGCCCCGCGCCCACAGCCGGCATGCCACGGCATCTCAGCAGGCCCGGTGCCGCGAAACACATTGACATTAAATATAATTTCATACTTCAAAATGTCATTAACGGAAGGGTTATTTTGGAGGAATGCCCTACTAAGCAAATTGGTTAAAGACATTTTCACTAAGCCAGCTACAAGACAAAATCTTAGAAAATCTGCTCAGTGCATGTTTGGTATCCACGTGTACAGAAACAAGTGTTAATGCACTATTTAGAAGTTACACGCTTTTTACAAGTGTAAGAGTTTTTGCTTTTGATGTTCTCATGGTAACAGTGAGCAAAGAACGATTGGGGGTGCTGAGCGTTCTATTTTTATTGCGCCCTTACTCACTGTGTAGTTTTCTTTTATTTTTGTATCGTTGATACAAAGGCGGATGTGACGTTACCAAACGTGCAACGTCGTCACAGCGTTGTTGTGGGCGTGCTTTCTGTCTCTTGGAGGTATATACATGAAGATGTTTGATTTGTATGAAGACTGATGTAATACTGTTTGGACCCAGTTGGTACCTGTGAGCTCCCCCCTGTTGACTTTGGCCCCTTGGCTTTGCACGTTAAGCCCATGGTCACCAACGTGGGCTTTCGTATTGACAGTGATATTAAATTGGACCGTCAGTTGGCACAGTGGTGAAAGCCAGTTTTTTTCATTGACGTCAGCTGGCCAAGGTTAAAAGCCTTCTTTCCAGGCAACAGTTTGAGGCAGTAATCCATGGCTTTATGACATCTTGGCTGGATTACTGTAACTCTTTGTATTTTGGAATTAGTCAATCCTCTCTCTCACGTCTGCAGCTGGTCCAAAATGCAGCTGCCCGACTTTTAACAAGCACAAGAAAAAGAGAACACATTACTCCTGTTTTAGCTTCACTTCACTGGCTGCCTGTGTCTTTTAGAGTCCATTTAAAAATGATTGTATTAGTTTTTAAATCTTTACAAGGCCTTACCTCTCAGAGCTGCTCCACCTGTATGCCCCCACCCGGTCCCTCAGGTCAGCTGATCAGCTGCTCCTGGAGATACCGAAATCAAAGCGCAAGCTTAGAGGGGACAAGGCATTCTCTGTCGCGGGTCCCAAACTCTGGAACCATCTGCCTCTCCATGTGAGACAGGCCCCTTCTTTGACTACTTTTAAGACCCTTCTTAAAACCAATTAGATTTTTCGGCTTTTGACTCGCTCGACTGCTCATAAAAGCAATGAGACTCTGTCTGTGAATGTTGCCTGTAGTTACAATTCCGGTGCAGTAGGTGGCGGTAGCCTACTACGCATTGTAACTCCGCCAATAGCATTTAATTCACCTGGTGGGCCAGAAGAAGAAGAGGAAGACGGCGACGACGAATTAAAAGAAGAACGGACAGACCGGATCAAAATACGAGGGTAAGACGTCTTGGCAAACAAGTTCAAAAGTGGTCCGAACCTGTGCAGTGTGCAGCACTAACTCGGATATTCTTAATTTTTATTTTCGGGATTTGAATGTATTTATTTTGAAAGGACAGCTGGAGAAAGACGGGAGAGATTCTTCATCTTTGCATTACAGTTTTATTTTTTTCCAAGAAAATCTTGAAATATATGATTGAATGTGATTTTGGTTTTAATCTGTAACATGATTTCTTACATTTTGAAAACATTAGCCTATTTCATATTTCATTAATTGCTAATTATATCACAAACTTTAAAAAATAACTGCAGCTTCTTGCGATTCGGATTTGACAGTTAATTGGAAAGCCCTAATATCTAATTAAATCCTTAATATCTTTTATAACAAATACATTTTATCTTCCCTATTGTGACATGAAAATGTTATTCTTTTCAGATGAGTCTCAAAGAGCACGTGAGATCACAACAAGCCTTGCCAAAATGATTGTGAAGGACTTGCAACCCATTTCATTAATTGCTAATTATATCACAAACTTTAAAAAAGAACTGCAGCTTCTTGCGATTCGGATTTGACAGTTAATTGGAAAGCCCTAATATCTAATTAAATCCTTAATATCTTTTATAACAAATACATTTTATCTTCCCTATTGTGACATGAAAATGTTATTCTTTTCAGATGAGTCTCAAAGAGCACGTGAGATCACAACAAGACTTGCCAAAATGATTGTGAAGGACTTGCAACCCATTTCAATAGTAGAGGACCAAGGTTTCCGGCATTTTATGAAGGTGGTAGATCCTCGATACCAGATCCCTAGTCGGAAATCCATGATGACAGGTGAAATTCCCAAACTGTACGAGCATGCACAAAAAACAGTAAAGGATTCCATGCAATCAGCAAGCAGTGTGGTTTTAACAACCGACATGTGGACTGCAAGAACCACTGAAGGTTATTTGACTCTGTCAGGACATTTTATTGACAAAGACTGGCAGATGCAGTCTTGCAATCTTGCAACAATCCATGTAGCTGTGCAGCACACAGCAGATAATATATCTGAACTCCTCAAAAAAACAACTGATGAATGGGGCATCACCAGTAAGGTTCATGCGGTTGTTACAGACAATGGAGCCAATATGGTCTCTGCTGTGCGTAAAACTTGTTGGAAACATATTCCTTGTTTTTCTCACACACTCAACCTCATTGTGAAGGACTCCATTAAGGCTGACACAAGTGTTGAGTCCAGCTTGGAGAAATGCAGTGCCATTGTTCGTTTCTTCCATCACAGCACCAGAGCAACTGACAAGCTAAAAGAAGTACAAATTCAGTTGAATTTACCACAGCATAAACTAATCCAAGCAGTGGATACTAGATGGAACTCTGTGTTGTACATGATTGACAGACTGTATGAGCAACAATAAGCCATCACAACAACACTTTGTCTTCTCGGGAGAAACAACATGTGCCTATGTGATGAAGAATGGTCCCACATCAGGCAGGCCAGTGATGTCCTCAGGCCTTTTGAAGAGGCCACCAAGGAGGTTTCAGCAGAGCTGTATGTCACGATTTCCAAAGTCATACCTCTGGTCTGTCTTCTTCTCCAGAAAGTAAACACATCTGCTGACCAGGGTAACAGTCTGGCTTCACAACTTGTTGCACAATGCAAGCGAAGGTTCCAAAACATTGAACACAACCACACTCTTGCAGCCAGCACCTTTTTGGACAATCGCTTCAGAAACATTGTGTTCAGTGATTCTGCAAATGTGGAGATGATTAAATCACGGATCATCACAGAAATGCAAGCCCTGGCCTGCGCTGAAACACAGTCAACGAGACATGAGGCCGCCGCGACTGCATCAACTGTGACACAAGAGTCACCTGCTGAGTGCTCATCATCCAAGGGAATATGGCAGGAGTTTGACAGTCGTCTTCTGGCTTTTCAGAGCAACCGCACAGCAAACACAGATGCGTATGTTGAAATGAGAAGATACATGGAGGAAAAGGTGATCCCAAGGAGTGAGGACTCTTTGGTTTGGTGGAAAAAAAAATGAAACCGCATTCCCAATGCTGAACAAAGTTGCGAAAAAATACCTTGGAAATATTGCAACGTCTGTTCCAGCAGAGAGACTCTTCTCTAAGGCCGGAGAAATAATCAGCCAGAGGCGTACTCGTATCAAAGCAGAAAACGTGAGCATGTTACTTTTCCTGAACAGCAATCTGAGACTTCAGTAAAGTGTGACGTGTGACGACATATCTCGAGTACACTAAAAGTGTGATGGTGTCAGACATTTTTGTAGATAATTTTTCCAAGTTCATTTTCTCAGGGAACTGTCTTTCGTATGCAGGTTTATAGGACAAGGAAATCCTAGTTTATTGTGATAAGTAAATTATTGACTTTGCTTCAGAGAAGTGTTATAAGTTTACTTCCACAAAGAGGTTTGAAACATAACATTGTTATGAATAATTGTTTTTTTAAGCTTTTTCTACCAAGACTTTTTTTTTGAGAAATAAGAAAAGTGAAAATGTGTATATTTTTGTTTATATTTAATTTATTTTTCATATTTATGTTATTTATTTTAATTTTACTTTTACTATATATTGACCATAATAAATGTGGTATAAGTGGTCTGTATTTGTCTTGTGATTTGTCTTAAATAATAACAATAGTAATAATATTTTTGACTGACAAAAATTACCAATAAGAAATTAATGGTATCGGTATCGGTATCGACGAAAATGCAAGAAAAAGTATCGGTATCGTATCAAATCCTAAAAGTGTGGTATCGCCCATCCCTACTAAAAGGCAAGACTAAATAGCTCTCTGATTAGTGCCCAGGAACAGGTGAGCGTACCGAACACTAATCAGAGGCATGTGACACTAATCAGCATCCATAACAACTGAGAAACACAAAACATGGGTGCTGAAACAGAACTTAAACCACACGTGAATCAAAACCTAAATAAACGGAAACAAACTATGATCCAGGCAACGGATCATAACAGTACCCCTTCCTAAGGACATATTCCAGATGTCCCCATAAAAACAAAGAGAAAGTTCAAAAGTCACAGGATAGCGGAGGGGGGACTTGGTGGAGGGTCGTCAGGCCAAGTGTCCCCGAATCCAACGGGCATGAGTCAGGTGGCGTTGGTGAGTGGAACGCCGCTGCAGCAGGCGAGGCGGCCGACCACGGAGCGGCCACATCCGTGGACGCTGGAGTGGGAATGAGACGACCCGCCGGAGACGAGGAAGACTGAGGCGGTGCCGTGGGAAGGCCGCCCAGAGACGAGGAAGACGGAGGCGGCGCTGTGGATAGGCCCGCCGGAGACGAGGAATACTGAGGCGGCACCTTGGAAAGGCCCGCCGAAGACGAGGAAGACGGAGGCGGCGCCGTGGGAAGTCCCGCCAGAGACAAGGAAGATGGAGGCGGCGCTGTGGGAAGGCCCGCCAAAGACGAGGAAGATGGAGGCGGCGCCGTGGGAAGGCCCGCCAGAGACTAGGAAGATGGAGGCGGCACCATGGGAAGGCCCGCCAGAGACAAGAAAGATGGAGGCGGCGCCGTGGGAAGGCCCCCCAAGGATTATGAAGATGGCGGCGCCGTGGGAAGGCCCCCCAGGGACGATGAAGATGGCGGCGCCATGGGAAGGCCCGCCGAAGACGAGGACGTTGTCGTGAGAAGAGTAGGAGGCGTGTCTGGAGGTGCCTCTGGAGCTTGAGCGGCAGGCGAAGGAGGCTGCCGTGTTGCTTCCGCAGAAACTAGCTGTGGTGCTGCTGCAGGAGCTATCCGTGGTGCTGCAGCAGGAGCTAGCCTTGTTGCTGGCACGGGGACCAGCCTCAATGCTGGCAAGGGGACCAGCCTTGGTGACTCCTCCTCCTTTCTAAATTGTCCAAAAAGTATATTTAAATTCCCAATAGCGGACTGTCGAGGAGACAAGGAAGCAAAAGTCTGTGATGTGGGTGGGGCTAGAGTCCTTAGGGGCAGAACCAGATTTCTTCGGGGCGCAGTCAAAGTCCTTGGTGACGGGGACTGACCTGCTGAGCAAGTCGGAAAACAAATGTTTTGACAGTCCGCTAAAGTTGAATGAATGTCCTTAACAGGAGACAGACAGAATGAATTGGAAAAAAAAAATTGTCTCTGACGTCATTGCCAAGCGCCGGTAGGGTGACAACATTGGAGGGGGCTAGCGGAGTGATGTCATCGGCGCGGGTATCCATCTTGCTTCTAACCCAGTCAGTGAACTGTTTGGCGAAGTGATGAATTGGATTACTGCACGTCGGCGAAGTAGAAACGGGTTGTGGCGTGCTGCGTTCTGTAAGAGAAGCTTGCGAGATTGCCGCATCCTGGCAGAGAGCTGAAGTCTTTCTGGACAACTTCCGTCAGCGCTGACGCGTCCAGAATGGTGGTGCAGCAATGTCCCCCGGGCCAGACGGAGTCGATGGGTACCAGCGAACCACCGGGGCCCTACATCATGTCCTCGGGGGATTAGCGGAGTGTCTCCGCCTCCATCGCTTCAAGCACCCTCCATGTATCCTCGTCAAAGCCGGTTTCGGAAGAACGGTATGCTGCTGGTGCTTTTCTGTAATGCGGAGGGCGCATGGTGATGCGCGGATTGTTCTTCCAAGATTGCAGCAGGAACTCCGGAGGCAAAAGTGCAGGTAAGACAGTGATTTATCTTATACATCAGGCAGGAACAAACAAACAAAGCATAGGGAGCTAACGCGATAGCTAACAAGAAAAGCATAAGGCAAAGCTTAACTCAGGAAAACAAAGGGTAGACGACGTTACTTGTTGCGTGTAAGCAAATAAAAGCACGAGACTGAGTGAAGCGAAAAGGTAGGACTAAATAGCTCTCTGATTAGTGCCCAGGAAAAGGTGTCAGCAGTGTCAAGTTTGATAAAACGGCCAAAGCGCCCAGGAACAGGCAATGTCACATTGCTATTCAAATAACAGTCAAACATGACCTGACTGTGGTCTGAAAATACTGCATCACCCACAATTACGTTATCAACAGTAAAACCATAAGTTATTAAAAAGTTTAAAGTGTATTCCAGTGACATGTCGTATCAAATTAAAAGCATCAACTAATTCTAAAATGTATTTTGCCATGGGCTTGGAGGGACAACACATGAATATTAAAATCACCAGCAATTAAAATGATGTCATACATCATAAGTAGAGCAGCAAAAAAATCGGAAAAGTCCTTGATAAAATCTTTGTTGTGCTTAGGAGGTTGATAAATGACAGCACAAAACACCAGCTCAGTCAAACGCACACCCACAGCAGCTTGTGGTAAAAAGATGCTTTCATGATTGTTGCTGTACCTCCTCCACGGCCAATACTTCTTGGTGTGTTGATGAATGTACAGCCAGGCGGCAACAGTTCCGAGAAGAGAGCGGACTCACCAGCATTTATCCAGGTTTCCTGGCGAATAATATATCCAAAGAATGCGATTTTAAGATATCTTGAAGGATGAAAGTTTTATTTGTGACTGACCTTGCATTCAGGGCAGCACGGTGGTACAGGGTTTAGTACGTGTGCCTCACAATACGAAGGTCCTGGGTTTGATTATGGGCTCGGGATCTTTCTGTGTGGGGTTTGCATTTTCTCCCCGTGGCTGCGTGGGTTCCCTGCGGGTGCTCCGACTTTCTCCCACCTCCAAAGACATGCTCCTGGGGATAGGTTGATTGGCAACACTAAATTGGCCCTAATGTGTGAATGTGAGTGTAAATGTTGTCTGTCTATCTGTGTTGGCCCTGCGATGAGGTGGCGACTTGTCCAGGGTGTACCCCGCCTTCTGCCCAAGTGCAGCTGAGATAGGCGTCAGCATCCCCTGTTCCCCCATAAGAGACAAGTGGTAAAAAAGGATGGATGGATGACCTTGCATTCAAAAGTGCACACTTTGTTAGAGTCTCCGTAACTGCCTGGCTCAGCGGCCAAAGGTTGTGGCGATTGTTGCCGCTTAAACTCCCAGGAGAAGAGCCGTGAGGCTGCAGGGTAAAAAGCTTCTCTCGCTTTCAAACAACTGGTACCAGCAAAGCACCAACAGGAGCGAGTATGTCGTGAGACACAGCGACAAAAACAGTCTTCATAATCCCACGGTACATTATGAGGGGACTTCAATAATTCAGGAGAAAATGCCAACTAGGATTTAAGCTTTACGAGTCGACCTCCTGGTACTCCCCAGCGTCTGCGTCTACTGGTAAGCAATGCCTCCACCCACAACAGGTACACTGGGACGTTTGTTTGGGCCACAACTCTCACGACTCGGACATGAGTCAACAATGTCTTTAATTAGAAGTATACCTGACGATTATAAGCCAGCAGGGAGTCAATAGTCCTTGTGACAAGCGTTAAAACGACAATAAAACAAATTAGAATATGCTGGGACCAGCGGCAGGCCTGACACACTGGCGCCATTTTGGTTGCCAGACACAAATCTTTGACCTATATGGTCCAGTGTATGTATGTGTGTATGTATGTATGTATGTATGTATGTATGTGTATATATATATATATATATATATATATATATATATATATATATGTGTGTTACATGGTCAAGAGGTTGACCAGCTACCTCACAAGCTACGGGTACATCGACAACAGCTGCCAGAAGGCAGGCGTGCCAGGCTTCCCAGGCTGTGTGGAACACTCTGCAGTAATATGGGAGCAGATCTAAAGGGCGAAGAGAGAGAGAGGTGACCTGCATGTCGTGTGGCTGGACCTCGCCAATGCATACGGGTCTGTCCCCCACCAACTCATCGAGTTCGCCCTGGACTTCTTCCATGTACCAGTCTGCATCAGAGCTCTGGTAGCCAAGTACTTTGGAGACCTCCAGTTGTGCTGCCCTCATCAGGACTTCACAACAGGCTGGCAACAGCTGGAAGTAGGCATCGCCATGGGATGTTCAATCTCGCCCATCCTGTTCGTTGCAGCCTTCGAGATCATCCTCATAGGATGATCGGAGGAGTGAAACTGCCTTTTAGGATCCTGAAGAGGATCGACGAGCTTGTGGGCTGGGCGAGGATGAAGATCAAGCCCCCCAAAACACAAAGTCTGTCTATCAGGAAAGGAGTCAGAAGTGACAACACCATCTTTGTCGCAGGCGGTGAGAACATCCCATTGCTGGCAGATCAACCTGTTCGTAGCCTGGGTCGCACCTATACAGCAGAGCTCTCTGACAGGCAGATGGGTAAGACGGTGAGGAAGCAGCTCGCAGATGGCCTGGCCAAGATCAATCAAAGCCAACTCTCTGGGAAGTACAAAGTATGGTGCTACCAGTTCATACTGTACCAAAGAGTGATGTGGCCACTGATGATGAGTGAAATCCCCTCTTCAGTGGTAAGCAAGATGGACGGGCTGGCAAACTCGTTCATCAGAAAGTGGCTGTGACTACCAAGGTGCCTCTCAGACGTAGGCCTCTTTGGTAGGAACTCGCTTCAACTACCACTGCGATCCATCAGCCTGGGATACAAGCAAGAGAAGGCTCGGCTGGTACTGAGGGAATCCAATAACCAGCTGGTGAGAGTAGCGGGCACCCAGATAAGAACAGGAAGAAAGTGGAAAGCCCAAGAAGAGGTCAACACTGCAATCTGCAGGCTGAAGCACCGTGAAGTGGTCGGCAGAGTTCAGGAAGGTCGAGCCTTTGAAGGGGCGAGACTCCCTTGTTCTGGTCAAAGGCTTCCAAAGAAGACCGGAGAGCCATAGTGGTGGCAGAAGTGGCAAGAACAAAGCAGGAACGCCTAAACATTAAAGCGGTGTCCCAGAGCCAGCAAGGTCATTGGACATCGTGGGAAGGTCTCACAGACAGGTCTATGTCATGGTCTGACCTGTGGAAGATCCCCCAAGCCAGGCTCAGCTTCCTGATCAGAGCAACGTACGACACCTTGCCTTGTCCCCGAAACTTCCACAAATGGTTTGGTGCCGAGGAGACCTGTTCCCATCCTGTCGGGCTACACGAGAGCATTGTCGCAAGGCCAAGTCTTGAGAAAGCTGGCAGAGGTGTCAGAGACCTGCAGAAAGTAGGCAAATAGCAGACATTCCGCTCCAGCTAAATATCCCATCCAGCGAGTGGAGCATGAGGGTCGACCTGGGGAAGCAGCTCCAGTTCCCCAGGGAGATCGTCGAAACATCGCTACGGCCAGACCTGGTCTTCTGGTCAGAGGCTTGCAAGACGGTTCTTCTGGTCAAGCTCACTGTCCCATGGGAGAGGGGGTTGGAGGCTGATTATGAGCGGAAGCGAGCCAAGTACTCTGACCTGGCAGCAGAGTGCAGGGAGCTTGGCTGGAAAGCTGGCATCTGCCCTGTGGAAGTGGGGTGTAGGGGCTTTGTGGGTTCCTCAACTGCCCGCCTACTCTGAGACATTGGATGCACAGGAGCGGGGGCATCGGAAAGCCATGAAAGAGCTGGCTGAGGAGGCGAACAAAGGCAGCTTCTGGCTGTGGCTAAGGAGGAAGCATTAGTGTTGGGGTGGCAAACACCAAGGGCATCAGCAGGGAGATATCTCTGCCATCGCTCTGCCTCCATGAGACCTACTGGGGTTAAAGGAGCGAAACGTTGATAAATGGTGGTCCCCAGCTGATGACCCGTTTATGCCCACAGAGGTGTTCAGTGAGGTGTCACAGCACACCTGTTCAAAAGGCACTAGAGGAGGTGCGTCAGGCATCAATGCCCAGCAGAAATTCCATCACCTGTATCTTGATATGTATACATACATATAAAAATACATACCTATATACATACAGTAATACATATATACATACATATATATATATACATGTACACATGTATATTGTGTCCATATTGCAGGATAACTATAAGCTGTAACCAGGCCCAAGCCGGGTCCTGTAACACCTGGATCCCAAAAAAATTGCCTTTTGTTTTGTCAATATTCACAACAAGTTTACTATCTTTTACCCAGCGTGACACTCTCTCGAGATCCTGATTTAAATTATTTTCTAGATCATTTAAGGTAGAGGCAGTACTGTACAGAGTTGTCATCTGCATACGTAATCGTATTGGTATTTGTTGTAACACAGGAAAGATCATTAGTAAAAATAATATAAGAGTAAAGGACATAAACAGCTTCCTTGAGGCACGCCGCAGTAATTGTACTTGCGTTCAGATGGGCTACCATTAAAACACAATTTCTGTGATCTTCCTGATAGATAGCTCAACATCCAAGAAAGTGACATACTATTAAAACCATATTTTGTTTGGAGATCATTATGTCGACATTGAATGCCGCACTAAAGTCAATCAGGACAGTACCAAACATCTTCTTGACATCTATTTGTGACAGCCAGTCATCAGTCAGTTGAGTTAGAGCAGTAGATGTAGAGTGACCTTGCCTGTAAGCATGCTGGGAACACGAGTCAGTTTGTTGTAGGTAAAGTAATCTTGAATTTGTTTGAAAACAACTTTTTCCATCAATTTACCAAGAACAGGAAGAATGCTTTCTAAAAAAAATGTTTTTACCAGTAATAGCTTTGTTTTTGTCCTTGGGTAGAGGGATGACCTTGGCCTCCTTCCAAACCCCAAGACAGACTCCATATCTTAATATATGATGCATGGCATGCCGCAATTCTCAACAATTTGCCATCTAGCATGTTCGCCCAGCAGGTTTATCAGATGGCAGTGATGACAACAATTTCTGAATATCAGAACTACTAACTGGTACAAAATCGAACCTGCAGCTTATACCCTTCATTATATGATTTTCAATTAATGTGCATGAGGAGTAGCCATCAGAACGCGTCATATTTACTCGCAGATTTTCCACCTTGTTTGTGAAGTAATTATTAAAATATGTGGCAATTTCAATTGGCTTAGTCAGGTAAGCTCCATCAACTTCTATAAACACATTTGTTTTACATGATGCTTCTTCCCATTATTTGATTAAAAATGTTCCACAATTGTTTTCCATCATGTCTGAAGTCATTGATTTTTGTCTGATAATATATATATTTATATTACCTCTATTTATTTTAGTAACACGATTTCTTAATTTACAATAGATCATCTCATCAGAAAGTAGACCAGAAGAGTCATACGTGCTTTGAGCTCATTCTCTAACCAGGCGGCGCCATTTACCCTGGCAACAGTTGTTTTCCTGACAGGAGCATGCTTATCTGCAATCTGCAAAAATAACTTCATGAATGTGCTCAAAGAAGCTTCAGGATCCTCCTCAAGACACACAGTTTCCCTGATAACATGTTTCACATCATCTTTAAATTTTACCTTATTAAAATATTTATAAGACATTTTATGTATCTAGGAGCTTTGGAAAGCTTGGTCGTCCTTTTTATTGCAATTAAGTTGTGGTCCATAAAGCCAAGAGCTATTGATATGGTTTTAGTGCATTTATTAGGAATATTAGCATGTGTTAAGATATTTGAAAGGTACCAGCGAAAAAGAACTGCGCTACAAAAAATGTGAGGAAAAAACTTGGACTGATCACATACAGCAATGCTGATTCGGCAGCTGATGTGACAGACAGATGAAGCACTTCAGGTTTCTGTGTGAGTAACACATACTTGCCAACCCTCCCGGATTTTCCGAAAATCTCCCGGAATTCAGGCGGAGCTGGAGGCCACACCCCCTCCGGCTCCATGTGGACCTGAGTAACGTGTCGACAGCCTGTTTTCACGTCCGCTTTCCCACAATATAAACAGCGTGCCTGCCCAATCACGTTTTAACTGTAGAATGATCGAGGGCGAGTTCTTGGTTTCTTATGTGGGTTTATTGTTAGGCAGTTTCATTAACGTCCTCCCAGCGCGGCAACAACACACAACAACAGCAGTCATGTTTTCGTCTACCGTAAAACAGTTCGTCTGCCGTAAACAGCAATGTTGTGACACTCTTAAACAGGACAATACTGCCATCTACTGTACATAAATATGTGACAATAACATCTACGGCTTTTAGAGAGTGCAGTGCACAACTGCGCACACAACAAGGAGACGAAGCAGAATGCATCATCAGAGAGGGTGTTCAGCATGGTTAGAAAAATAGTGACAGAGAATAGAACAAGGATGGACAATTCAACCCTTAACTCAACAATGAGTAGATGAGTGTTATGTGTGTGTATATGTGTAAATAAATGAACACTGAAATTCAAGTATTTATCTTACTTATATATATATATATATATATATATATATATATATATATATATATATATATATATATATATATATATATATATAGCTAGAATTCACTGAACGTCAAGAAATACTTGACGTTCAGTGAATTCTAGCTATATATATATATATATATATATATATATATATATATATATATATATATATATATATATATATAGCTAGAATTCACTGAACGTCAAGTATTTCTTTATATATATATAAAATACTTGACTGGTGAATTCTAGCTGTAAATATACTCCTCCCCTCTTAACCACGCCCCCAACCACGCCCCCCCTTACACACACACACACACACACATATATATATATACACACACACACCTCCCGAAATCGGAGGTCTCAAGGTTGGCAAGTATGGAGTAACAAAGGACGGACTTTTAGTCTCATGAAGTACTACAAAGCAGCGAACATTCGCATTGTTAACATTCAAAGTTAAATACATGTCTCCCGAAGCCACAACACAGGGGTGTTTGTACTTGGTACAATTTTTGGACAACTTGGATGGACAAAATTATTGTACACCTATTGTTTTTTTGGACAACCAGGGTTGTCTGTCTACTAACCACCAATACATTGGTTAGTGGTTAGGAGACAGAGGTGCAAAAATGTGGACATTAAGAATCATTTTTAAGGTCTATGTTTTTGGGTGGTGATAATGATAACTACATTCCTCCATAAAATAAACAGCTCTGATAAATGTTTATATTACTTAAAAAAACCTGGTTGTGTTTAATAAAATGCTACCCAAACATTTAATAAAGTCAAATACAAATAAGGCAACAAGAAAAGTATCTCACACTTCTCTTTTCTAAAGTAAATATGTACAGCAGATATACAAACCCCGTTTACATATGAGTTGGGAAATTGTGTTCGATGTAAATATAAACGGAATACAATGATTTGCAAATCCTTTTCAACCATATTCAATTGAATGCACTACAAAGACAAGATATTTGATGTTCAAAATCATAAACTTTTTTTTTTTTTTTGCAAATAATAATTAACTTAGAATTTCATGGCTGCAACACGTGCCAAAGTAGTTGGGAAAGGGCATGTTCACCACTGTGTTACATCACCTTTTCTTTTAACAACACTCAATAAACGATTGGGAACTGAGGAAGCTAATTGTTGAAGCTTTGAAAGTGGAATTCTTTCCCATTCTTGTTTTATGTAGAGCTTCAGTCGTTCAACAGTCCGGGGTCTGTCGTATTTTACGCTTTATAATGCGCCACACATTTTCGATGGGAGACAGGTCTGGACTGCAGGCGAGCCAGGAAAGTACCCGCACTCTTTTTATACGAAGCCAAACTGCTGTAACACGTGCTGAATGTGGCTTGGCATTGTCTTGCTGAAATAAGCAGTGGCGTCCATGAAAAAGACGACGCTTAGATGGCAGAATATGTTGTTCCAAAACCTGTATGTACCTTTCAGCATTAATGGTGCCTTCACAGATGTGTAAGTTACCCATGCCTTGGGCACTAATGCACCCCCATACCATCACAGATGCTGGCTTTTGAACTTTGCGTCGATAACAGTCTGGATGGTTCGCTTCCCCTTTGGTCCGGATGACACGATGTCGAATATTTCCAAAAACAATTTGAAATGTGGACTCGTCAGACCACAGAACACTTTTCCGCTTTGCATGAGTCCATCTTAGATGATCTCGGGCCCAGAGAAGCCGGCGGCGTTTCTGGATGTTGTTGATAAATGGCTTTCGTTTTGCATAGTGGAGCTTTAACTTGCACTTACAGATGTAGCGACAAACTGTATTTAGTGACAGTGGTTTTCTGAAGTGTTCCTGAGCCCATGTGGTGATATCCTTTAGAGATTGATGTCGGTTTTTGATACAGTGCCGTCTGAGGGATCGAAGGTCACGGTCATTCAATGTTGGTTTCCGGCCATGCCGCTTACGTGGAGTGATTTCTCCTGATTCTCTGAACCTTTTGATGATATTATGGACCGTAGATGTTGAAATCCCTAAATTTCTTGCAATTGCACTTTGAGAGACGTTGTTCTTAAACTGTTTGACTATTTGCTCACGCAGTTGTGGACAAAGGGGTGTACCTCGCCCCATCCTTTCTTGTGAAAGACTGAGCATTTTTTGGGAAGCTGTTTTCATACCCAATCATGGTACCCACCTATTCCCAATTAGCCTGCACACCTGCGGGATGTTCCAAATAAGTGTTTGATGAGCATTCCTCAACTTTATCAGTATTTATTGCCACCTTTCCCAACTTCTTTGGCACGTGTTGCAGCCATGAAATTCTAAGTTTATTATTATTTGCAAAAAAAAAAAGTTTATCAGTTTGAACATCAAATATGTTGTCTTTGTAGCACATTCAACTGAATATGGGTTGAAAATGATATGCAAATCATTGTTTCCGTTTATATTTACATCTAACACAATTTTCCAACTCATGAAAACGGTGTTTGTACATTAGATCATCTTCTACATCAACAATATGATTTGTCTGAGTGGCTGGACAGGACGGGTTTAAAAAAAAAGTATATATGTATTAAAAACACATCCTGTTGTACTTTTAAGTGCAATCACAATTAAAAATCATTACAAATAAGAATAGGGTTTCATTTGAGAATCGCTTTTTTTGTTTTGACACTCCTGAAATGAATACCTCTTTACCACGCCCCATCTAACTGACTGTACTCCTTTCGTCCCCGCCCGCAGCTGTGTTTGGTACAGTGGTTGTTTTTTGTTTTGAATTGACCTGGGATGTCCAAACTGCGGCCAGTGGGCCAAGTGCGGCCCACCAAAGTCTTCAATGCGGCACATGAGACGTCACAAGTTTGACAAAAAGACTGGCCCGCCATGTGTTGTAGCCTAAATTTGTACACCGGCAAATTACTTTGTTGGATTTTGCCACCCTAATGTGAGGACAATGGAATCACTAGTTGACGACCACAACGTTATTTACAAATGGACAGAACACAGCATCAATATATATGACTCAATCTAAACAACTTTCCCCACTGATGGAATAAATTAACAATAACCAACAAATAAAGTCAACACACTGTCGCACATCACACACATCCTGCTCATTGAACTTTGTGGACATTATAAAACACTTTATATATATATATATATATATAAATATATATATATATATATATATATATATATATATATATATATATATATATATATATAAAAAAAATAAAAAAATCTCCTGACGATTGAGGGTACCCCCCCTCATGAAACAGGCCTGTAGAGATGAAATAGTCTTGTGATTTTTTCCCACACATACATATATATATATATATATATATATATATATATTTTGAAATTACACACATATAAATCCAATTATAGTGCATGATGTACAAACCCCGTTTCCATATGAGTTGGGAAATTGTGTTAGATGTAAATATAAACGGAATACAATGATTTTCAAATCCTTTTCAACCCATATTCAATTGAATGCATTACAAAGACAAGATATTTGATGTTCAAACTCATAAACTTTATTTTTTTTTTGCAAATAATAATTAACTTAGAATTTCATGGCTGCAATATGTGCCAAAGTAGTTGGGAAAGGGCATGTTCACCACTGTGTTACATGGCCTTTCCTTTTAACAATACTCAGTAAACGTTTGGGAACTGAGGAGACACATTTTTTAAGCTTCTCAGGTGGAATTCTTTCCCATTCTTGCTTGATGTACAGCTGAAGTTGTTCAACAGTCCGGGGGTCTCCGTTGTGGTATTTTAGGCTTCATAATGCGCCACACATTTTCAATGGGAGACAGGTCTGGACTACAGGCAGGCCAGTCTAGTACCCGCACTCTTTTACTATGAAGCCACGTTGATGTAACACGTGGCTTGGCATTGTCTTGCTGAAATAAGCAGGGGCGTCCATGGTAACGTTGCTTGGATGGCAACATATGTTGCTCCAAAACCTGTATGTACCTTTCAGCATTAATGGCGCCAAATTACCCATGTCTTGGGCACTAATACACCCCCATACCATCACAGATGCTGCCTTTTCAACTTTGCGCCTATAACAATCGGGATGGTTCTTTTCCTCTTTGGTCCGGAGGACACGACGTCCACAGTTTCCAAAAACAATTTGAAATGTGGACTCGTCAGACCACAGAACACTTTTCCACTTTGTATCAGTCCATCTTAGATGAGCTCAGGCCCAGCGAAGCCGACGGCGTTTCTGGGTGTTGTTGATAAACGGTTGCATAGGAGAGTTTCAACTTGCACTTACAGATGTAGCGACCAACTGTAGTTACTGACAGTGGGTTTCTGAAGTGTTCCTGAGCTCATGTGGTGATATCTTTTAAACACTGATGTCGCTTGTTGATGCAGTACAGCCTGAGGGATCGAAGGTCACAGGCTAAGCTGCTTACGTGCAGTGATTTCTCCAGATTCTCTGAACCCTTTGATAATATTACGGACCGTAGATGGTGAAATCCCTAAATTCCTTGCAATAGCTGGTTGAGAAAGGTTTTTCTTAATCTGTTCAACAATTTGCTGACGCATTTGTTGACAAAGTGGTGACCCTCGCCCAATCCTTGTTTGTGAATGACTGAGCATTTCATGGAATCTACTTTTATACCCAATCATGGAACCCACTTGTTCCCAATTTGCCTGTTCACCTGTGGGATGTTCCAAATAAATGTTTGATGAGCATTCCTCAACTTTATCAGTATTTATTGCCACCTTTCGCAACTTCTTTGTCACATGTTGCTGGCATCAAATTCTAAAGTTAATGATTATTTGCAAAAGAAAAAAATGTTTATCAGTTTGAACATCAAATACTGTATGAAGTCTTTGTAGCATATTCAACTGAATATGGGTTGAAAATGATTTGCAAATCAAAATTAATCGGTACAAACTGATAACCAATTTTAACATTAAAAATATGAATACATTGTTTGGCGAGCCTCTGGATCGATCTATATGTAGTATGGATCGGTCTGTGTCTAGTTGGAAAGTTAGGTTGTAGATCTGATACAAAATATGGCCGCTCTAAGCCTGCAATATTTCTTTGATGACGTTATACAAGAGTACTACACAATGTAAACCAATCAGAAGCGACATATGGCGGGTCTTTGCGGTTTTATTTTTCACACACACCTCAGTGCAGTGTTGTCAACTTGCAGACTTTCCGCTACGTATGCGTCGATCTAGACGGCCGCTGCTGCAGTTCGCTCCGTCTTTGTCTTTTGTTTTTGTTCTTTGTTCGCTTTGTACTTTTTTATATTTTTACATTTACTCTACATTTACTTTCTATCTAGTCGTGCCCTTCTAAACATGCAGTTTAGAAGTGTTTTGTTCGTCATACTGACTGTGGGGACGCTACTGAAGAGCTCAGATGGACAACAGTTGAGAGGCTCTTTCATCTACACCAGGGAACAGTTGTTAGCGGCACCAGTTATTAGCATCCAGCTAACGGACCCGGCGCTAACTAACCAGATCCTGGAGGAGCTAAAAAGGACTTAAGGAGGTGCTCGTGGCTGTCGAGGGAAAGGGAGACGCTCGAGACAGAAGAGGGCTGAAGCGAGGAGGGAGAGAAGGAGATACAAACCATATCTTCCTTCCGTCGTCATGGGTAACGTGTGGTCTCTGGCTAAAAAAATGGATGAGTTGTCGGTGCTTGCCGCTAGTCAGAAAGAATATCGTGAGTGTAGCCTAATGTGTGTGACGTGGCTGCACGACGATGTTCCGGATAGCAATAGTATAGTACCAGAGCTGGGCCAGTCAGACTACAACCTTGTTTACCTCAACCCCTGTTATGTGCCTCTGGTCAAAAGACAGCCTGTGACCAAAAAAACAGTGGGAAGGTGGTCAGAAGGGGTCCAAGAGACACCCCCTCCCCCCAAGACATGCCAGCCGGCCCCCTGACAACTTCAGCAAACCAATCTACCCCCCCACCCCTCTTCACAGCCCCCAACTCCAATGACTTCCTCCCCCCACTTACACTTCACTCTCAGTTTGATGAACCCCCCCTCCCCCAATCACCTGAGACCCCCCAGTGTGTCTGTCTGCAGAACAGGTGAATGCACAGCTTAATAAGTTACACATAGGCAAGGCCGCAGGTCCTGATGGTGTGAGCCCCAGGGTGCTCAAAGCCTGCGCCCCACAGCTGTGTGGTGTGCTACAGCACATCTTCGACATGAGCCTTAGGCTGAAGAAAGTCCCCACACTGTGGAAAACCTCATGCGTGGTCCCCATCCCCAAGTGCACGCGACCCAGCACGTCGAAGGACGACAGGCCGGTGGCTCTAACCTCCCATATCATGAAGACCATGGAGAGGTTGGTCCTGGAACAACTCCGCCCTACAGTCAAGCCCCACCTGGACCCACTCCAATTCGCCTACCAGCCCCGACTGGGAGTGGAGGACGCAGTCATCTACCTGCTGAACCGAGCCCACACCCACCTAGACAAGCCTGCGAGCAGTGTGAGGGTCATGTTTTTTGACTTCTCCAGTGCTTTTAATACCATACGGCCTGGACTACTGGGTGTGAAGTTGGAGACGATGCAGGTGGAGGCACCCTTGGTGTCCTGGGTTGTTGATTACCTGACTGACAGACCACAGTACGTGCGACTGCAGGACTGTGTGTCTGACAGGCTGGTCAGCAACACCGGGGCCCCGCAGGGCACAGTCCTCTACCCCTTGCTCTTCACCATCTACACCACCGATTTCCACTATCAGTCAGAGTCCTGCCACCTTCAGAAGTTTTCTGATGACTCTGCGATAGTGGGTAATGTTGTGTCGTTCGCGAACGATTCGTTCAAAGGAACGGATCTTTTGAGTGAACGTACTGAACCGAATCACTTCATGAACTGATTCGTTCCTTTCTCAGTTCAGTTGAGCTCCGCCGCGACCATGCCGGTATGAGTGGAACTGGCGCATTTTGTGACTCACTGAACCCTCGACGTCGGCGAACGTCGCAGCCAGCTACTCATCATGGGGGCGGGGGGAGGGACTGAGCGAACGATTCGTTCACCGCGGATTAACGACATGAATCACTCAGTGAACGACAACGCTCTCGCTCTCTGCTCTGCTTGCCCCAATGCCGCGAGTGATTCTCCTCCCGTCGCGGGGATATGTTTCATGCCATTGGCATCCGTTCGCCATTCATTTTCCAAGCTAACGGCTAATGTTGACTCAAGCCACATGAAAACAAACACACACACGTCCCCATTATCTCAATACATACAGTTATGAGAGTAGAGGAGACAGAAAGAAAGTCAGTGCAGGGCAAGGCTGAGCCGCAGCGACGCGAGGGGGAGGGGGTAAAGTGTAGGGCAGGCTGTTTGAGAAGATTTAAAATAAAAATAATAACTAATGTATGTACAAATACATAGGCGATTATTTATCTTGAGTTTTATATTATTTAAGCTATTTATTTTCTTTTTTATAGCATATTTAAGTTGATATTTCCATTTTTATATTTTTAAATGTAAGCTACAGAAATTTTAGTTTTAATGTTGGCTTTTCTGGCACTTGGTTTAATATTTGTTTTGTTTTATTTAAGGTAGCCTATTTATTTTATTTTTGTTTGCACATTTAAGTTAATATTTTCTTTGTTATATTTTTAAACGTAGGCTACAGAACATTTAGTTTTTATGTTGGCATTTCTGGCTCTTAATTTATTTGTTTTATTTTGAAGGTATTTATTTTCTTTTTGTTATTTAAGTTTACATTTTCTTTGCTACAGAACATTTAGTTTTTACGTTGGCATTTGTTAAGGGTTTCTTAATTTAATATTTGTTTTTGCACTAAACAAATGAGGCCTATTTATTTAACTGTTGATTGCAAGCATTTTAGTAGGCTATAACTATTTTTTTTATTTCCCACTTTTATTTATTTCTTATTTTCATTTCAGTGCAATAAAACATATTTAACAACAGGACTCGCGAACCTACTGACACAGAGAACTGACTGTGTTGCGGAGGAGGACGTCACATTGAGGATCTCGTTCAGTCACTGTGCGTGTCGTTCATTGGGTGCTGAGGGCTTGTGTCGTTCGCGAACTGACACACACCGAGATCTGCCGCTGGGGAAGCTGTTACTGACTGACTCGTGATTCGCCGACCCGCCCACAGAACTGCTGCTGCAGAAGTGATTCGGTGAACACATTTTTTTGAACGAATCAATTTAAGGAACTGATTCTAGTGATTCAGTACAGTCAAAAGAACTGCCGATCCCATCACTAATAGTGGGGTGTATTGAGGATGATGACGATGAGGAATACAGGGCACTGGTGGAGGACTTTGTCACATGGTGTGGAAAGAACCACCTCCAGCTTAATGTGACAAAGACCAAGGAGCTGGTTGTGGACCTGAGAAGGAGGAGGAGTACTCCGGCGATCCCTGTTTCCATCAGGGGGGTCGATGTGACGACACAGGAGGTCCTTCATACCGACAGCCATCAGACTGTATAATGCATATGTTTCTTGACTGCACTTAAATGTAGAGTATATGTAGAATATATTTATATTATTTATATATTATATATATAATATATTATATATATATTATATTATTTATTATTATTACTGTCTATTGTGAGCGAACTGTGGTGCTGAATTTCCCCCAGGGGTCAATAAAGTACTTTCTATTCTATTCTATTCTACATCTAGAATCTTTTCAACTCGTCTTTGATATTTTCTTTCTCAAAAGCAACTAGTGACAAGTCTAGCAACTTTTTTGGGATGTTTGGAGACATGAAAGCACCTAACACGTACAAGCGGTCCTTAAAGACGGTCCCCTGTCTATTGAATGTCGGCTCTTAGACAGCTTGTATTGAAAACACATTTCGTTGTACTCTTAAGTGCAATCACAATGAAGTCAATTCCATTGTCATCAAAGCAGAGAGGAGACCCACACCCAGTCTGTGCAAAGCTGCAGCTGTTTCTGCCTTGGTTGAGATGTAAATGTTTAATCACTGTCACGCTTCAAATAAAGACAACCCTATCGTCATTTGGTTTGTTCGTGAATATCTCAGTGTTTCAGTCTTTTGATCAAATATGATACTCTAACATTTAACACTGTAGAACAAATAAGAATACAACTAAAGTAAGAATCAACAAAAGAACATGTATTTACAGTTCTAATGATAATTTGCATGTTTTACCTCACACATCTTATTTTCTTTTCTTTAAGTTTATGGATTGCATTGCCTTGAAATTGATAGTTCTACTATCCATCTACCGCTTATTCCCTTTGGGGTCGCGGGGGGTGCTGGAGCCTATCTCAGCTACAATCGGGCGGAAGGCGGGGTCCACCCTGGACAAGTCGCCACCTCATCGTAGGGCCAACACAGATAGACAGACAACATTCACATTCACACTCACATTCACACACTAGGGCCAATTCAGTGTTTCCAATTAACCTATCCCCAGGTGCATGTCTTTGGAGGCGGGAGGAAGCCAGAGTACCCGGAGGGAACCCACGCAGTCACAGGGAGAACATGCAAACTCCACACAGAAAGATCCCGAGTTTGGGATTGAACCCAAGACTACTCAGGTCCTTCGTATTGTGAGGCAGTTCTACTATTTGCTAATAATTAATGCAGGGTGGATAGCAATGGGGTATTGTGTGTTAGAACGATCGCTGTGGATCGACTACTACTAATCCAAAATAGTCTGAATCCGCCACGTAAGCATTCCATTCCGTAAGCATTCCATTCAGTTGTAAACAAATGGCACAAATGGTATTTTGGTCACCTTCTATGACCAGAATGTTTCTAACTCCTGTTGGAGGCTAAATGGCAGAGTCTTTTAGGAATGGTAGAAAGGGCTTGGGCCGTACTTTGGGAGACAAATATAGTGTACATACAAATGCTCACATACACACAATTATACATACATATTTACACATACATTCAATAATGCATTCATATGTACCAACATACAATGGTATCTACTCTCCCACATACTTACACAAATACAGTACTCCATACACACTCACGGTACATACATCCACACATACATTTACACATACTGTACTCATGCATATAATCATGTTTCATCAAACATATATCAACGTTGTTCCCTAGGAAAACTGGGAAACACCGACACACTGACAAAGCTTAACCTATTGTTAGTATAACAATCTACAGGGTTAATACATTTCGCTTCTCTTTCTTCCCCTCCATTTGTCTGCTTTCTTTTGTGATTGAAGTTATCATTACATACAGTAAATGTATTGTTGCATTTGAAACAATTGTATTGTTGATAATAGAGGTAATTATTGTTATTATTGTTATTATTCATCATCATATTTCTATTGGTATTTGTTTTGCTCCATTTGTAGTGTAAGAATGTTCATTGCCATTGCTGTGTTACTAATATTTACTTCATTAACTGCTTCATTGCTATCACTTTTTGTATCATATTTGTACACATCGTGTTTGCTGATGCTGTTCTGTTGTTGTTGTTGTTGTGGTTGTGTTTTTTATTGTTGCGTTTGTTGTTGTTGTCTTCCTTTTTTTCTCTTTCTATCCCCTCCTGTTCCGGTCCGGCTGCGCCAAATAATATAAATCCATTTAATAAAGTCAGATACAAATAAGGCAACAAGAGAAGTATCCCACACTTCCCTTATGTAAAGTAAATCCTACAACAAATATGGATATCTATGAATTGCCTGAGTAGCTGGACAAAAAAAAAGGAATGGTTGAAAGGACAGTGTTGTATGTGGGAGACAGGTGGTGTCGCAGACCATCAAAATGTGTTCAGGGATGGTTTTTCAACCTTGGGATAGATTAATTCCCTCACTCCTCTTTCGTACCATCCGTCCTCCCTGTACAGAATCTGTACATTTTTATTCTCAAAGGAGTGCTGTTTCTCCCTGAGGTGCAGGTAGACAGCTGAGTCTTGGCCTGAAGAGTTTGCCCGTCTATGCTGTGCCATGTGTCGGCTTAGTGGTTGTTTTGTTTCTCCAATATATAAATCAGTGCATTCATCATTACACCGTATGGCATACAGCAGATTGTTTTTGTGGGTGTGGGGTGTCCGGTTGTTAGGATACACTAGTCTCTGTCTCAAGGTGTTGCCTGGTTTGAAGTGTACTGGGATTTTGTGCTGGTTAAAAATGATTGTAAGTTTTTTCAGATAGACCTGATACATATGGAATGACAATATTTTTGCGTCTGTTGTCTTGTTCCCCCTCATCCACTCTGTTTTTGTTATTTCTGGTAGTGGATGCACTTTTCACAAATGACCAGCTGGGGTTACCCCCTAACAGGAGTTAGAAACGTTTTGGTCACAGAAGGTGACCAGAATGCCATGTGTGCCAGGCATACAACTTAGTAGAATGCTTACGTGGGGGATTCAGACTATTTTGGATTGGTATTAGTCGATCCACAGCGATCATTCTCCCACACAATACGTCAGGGCTAACGAGGGTAAATTACACTTTAGGATTGACAGTTCAGATTGCTCGTTTGCATGAAAACAGTTGTTTTTCTCACTACGATAGGGCAAAGCCATGCTTGCCCAGGCACACTCGACTCATTTTTGGAGTATAAATATTTGGGGGTTTTGCATCAGCTGCTGGACTAGATCTGACCAATCTAAGTTTATGAGCACAAACTGACAAAGCCTACTCGGATGAGTGGCGAAACGTCTTCTAAGACAAACCAAATAGTCCATTTGAATGCCCTTCTGACAAGATACATGATGTGGTGTGATTGTACTATGGGAGAATTACAGAGTCGACAGGCTATGACGTCACGAGGTGCGACGGAGCGGGAGACACAGTGGGAGTGAGTTAGAGAGCGAGACAGTTGTTGTGATTGAGCTAATAAAAGCATCCACGTTATAAAGTACAGCTGGACTCACGTATGTAATTCAGTAACTCGACATGGTGTCAGAAGTCCTGTAGTTAATGTGGAGTGTGAGCCAAGTGGAAAGATAGTTTGTACGCGTCTGTGGATAAAGAAGTAAGGACAACATGAGCGAGGGGGACGGAGCCGCTGCAGCGCCTGCACGGCCACCCAATGCGCCGGTGGTTGCCGTGGGACCGTGCGCTACGTTCAACATCCAGCCACCGGAGTCCTTTGACTTTTCAAATCCACAAGAGTGGGACAAATGGATCCAGAGATTCGAAAGATTTTGCCTGGCAAGTAACCTAAATGCAAGCTCCGAGGACAATCAAGTGAACACATTGATTTATTGCATGGGGGACCAGGCGGATGATATTCTCCGTGGGTTAAATCTGACGGCCGCTCAAAGACGTACATACCAGGGAGTGCGCAAGGGATTACAAGGCTTCTTTGTTGTGAAGAAAAATGTTATCTACGAGCGTGCTAAGTTTAACATGCGCAAGCAGAAAGAAGGGGATAGTGTGGATTCGTTTGTCACTGCACTATATGCGCTAGCGGAGCATTGTAGCTACGGGATGCTACACAATGCACTGATCAGAGAGAGACTTGTTGTCGGATTGCAAGACAAGGGGCTGTCTGAACGCATGCAGTTGGACGCAGATCTAACCTTGGATAAAGCCATAAGAATGGCATGACAGAGTGAGGAGGTGAAAAGGCAGCAGTCTACTCTCCGAGGGGACACCACCAGATCAGAGGCAAGTGATGCAAAGTCTGTTGAAAGAGTGTTCAAGAGCAACTTCAAGTCTGCTAAAAACAAACCTCAATATGCTGATAGCCCAAAGTACAAGCCACACAGTACTCAGTACAGCAAGGATAAGGGCGCACAGTCACCGTGTCAAAATTATGGCAGCTCTCCATCCCATCCAAAAAGTGACTGTCCTGCTATTGAAGTGAAATGTCATGCATGTGGGAGGAGGGGACATTACAAGCGTGTGTGCAAGTCCAAATCAGTGCATGAAATTGAAGAGGATGAGGAGGAATTCTTCCTCGGCAGTGTCACGGAGGATGGGGATCCTTGGATGGTCAAAATTGGCATCCATGAGAGCAGTGTGACATTCAGGTGCAGATGTGCCAGTCTTGCCTCACTCAGTGTTCCTAAACACATGCAGAAATGATCCACCTAGTCTCAGAAAGGCAACAAAGCCACTCCTGGGACCAGGAAGAAATCCCCTCGACGTGGTGGGCATCGCCAGTTTGCTGCTGAGGAGAGGGGAAAAGACAGAGAGGGAGGATGTGTACATCGCTCGTCATGTGCATACTGCCCTGCTAGGAAGATCTGTGAGCTGTAGGCTGGGGCTTGTAGCACGCCTAGACAGCGTTACTATGGAGACATTAAAGGAGCACTACCCGAAATTATGCACCGGGCTCGGAGAAGTGCGGCAGCCATATGCCATCAACCCGAGTCCAGGGGCGGAACCATTCTCACTAAAGACACCAAGGAGGATTCCATTGCCTTTAATGGACAAAGTCAAGCAGGAACTGTCCCGCATGGAACAACTCGGGGTGATAAGCAGAATTGAGGAGCCAACAGACTGGTGCGCTGGCATAGTGGTGGTGCCTAAAAAGACAGGTGCTGTACGTATATGTGTCGATCCCACCAAACTCAACGAGTCAGTGTGTAGGGAAAAGTTCATCCTGCCATCAGTGGAGGAAACACTGGGAATGCTGGCTGGAGCCAAAATTTTTAGTAAGCTGGATGCAAACATGGGGTTTTGGCAAATTCCTCTAACTGCAGATTCAGCGAAACTGACAACTTTCATTACACCCTTCGGGCGCTATTACTTCAGGCGACTACCGTTTGGCATAGCATCCGCCCCCGAACATTTTCAGAACCGGATGGTGACGGAGGCCACAGAAGGGCTTGAGGGCGTTGTTTGCCACACGGACGACGTGCTGGTGTGAGGCCGAACACAAAAGGAGCATGATGCTCGCCTGCATGCCACACTAGAAAAGATCCAAAAGACAGGCATCACTCTGAATGTCGATAAGTGCGATCTGTCAAAGTCAGAGGTGACCTTTCTAGGCCAATTGCTCTCCACCAGTGGCATTAGCCCAGACTCAAGCAAAACAGAAGCTGTGAGGAAGATGCAGGAGCCAACAACTGTGACTGAGTTGAGAAGTTTTCTTGGAATGATAAATCAACTTGGGAAGCTTTTTGTGCCGCAGCTGGCCGAGAGAGACAAGCCTCTGCGAGATCTCCTGTCGAAAAATAACTGCTGGGTGTGGGGCGTCGACCAGGCAAGGCCCTTCCAGGATCTAAAGGATGCACTGACGTCTCCACCAGTGCTTGCCATGTATGATCCCAACAGAGAGTGCAAAGTCTCAGCAGACGCGTCGTCGTACGGGTTGGGAGGCGTACTGCTACAAAAGTGTAGGCCAGTGGCCTACATGTCGCGGTCTCTCACGCCAACAGAGTAGAGATACGCGCAAGTAGAGAAGGAAGCTTTGGGGCTGACCTGGGCCTGTGAGAGGTTCCGCAACTTCCTCATCGAGAAACATTTCCAGATGAAGACGGACCACAAGCCTCTCCTGAGTCTTCTGGGGTCTCAAGCACTGGATGCTCTACCTCCACGGATCCAACGCTTCAGAATGCGTCTGATGCGCTATTCTTATTCTATCTCTCATGTGCCAGGGAAGTTCCTGTGGACAGCTGATACGCTGTCACGAGCTCCTGTTAAGAGAGAGGAGACAGCAGCGGACAAAGAGCTATTTGAAGAAACCAACATCTATGTGGACATGGTACTAGAGAACCTACCTGCAAGCGCTGACTACCTGGAGGAGCTGAGAGAGCAGCTGCAGAGAGACAGTGTGTGTGCACAGGTGATGCAGCTGTGTGCTGAAGGCTGGCCAGCACACGGTTCCAAAGAACCAGCACTCAGGCTGTACAGGGCAGAGCAGGCGTTCCTTACAGTTCAAGATGGTGTCTTGCTGAAGGGACACAGGCTCGTCATCTCTTCTACAATGAGAAATGATGTTCTCGCCAAATTGCATGAAGGACACCAAGGTGTGGTGAAGTGTAGACAGCGGGCACGACAGTCAGTATGGTGGCCCAGGCTGAGCCAGCAGCTGAATGAATTGGTTCTCAACTGCTGAACATGCTGTAAGGAGAGACAGAACCACAGGGAGCCGCTGACCATACCCAGGCTGACCATGGGAGAAGTTAGGAGCTGATTTATTCATGCTCGGTACCAAGACCTACCTGCTGGTAGTGGACTACATGTCAAGGTACGTGGAGATTGCTTTGCTGACCTCCACAAGGTCAAACGATGTAATCCACCACCTAAAATCGATATATGCACGTCATAGAATCCCGGATCTTCTCGTTTCGGATGGAGGGTCCCAGTTCTCCGGAGCAGGCTTCGCCGAGTTCGCACAGTCTTACGGATTCCCGCACGTTACCAGTAGCCCAAGATATCCTCAAGGTAACGCCGAAGCCGAACGTGCAGTACAGACGGTGAAAGGTCTCCTAAAGAAAGCAGATGACCCCTATCTTGCTTTGCTCGCTTACAGGGCTACCCCTCTCGACAATGGGTATAGTCCAGCGCAGCTTCTCATGGGGAGGAGGCTCCGCACAACAGTGTCTATCCTCCCTGCTTTGCTAAATCCTGCTCTTCCTGATAGTGAAGCTGTTATGCGGAAAGAAGAGGGCAAAAGATGCACAACGCTACAACCTGCGGCATCATGCAATGAACCTTGACAGACTGAATCCGGGACAGGACGTGTGGATCAAGGACCAAAAGAAAGTCGGAGCTATCATCAGACGTCACACCACTCCACGATTGTATCTGGTGGAAGGACCCCATGGGACCATCAGACGGAACCGTCTTCATCTCATCCCTATGGGATCCTCGCCGGAGCAGAGTGTCCGTGGTGCAGCAGAGCCGTTCCTGGGGGGTCTTCCCGGAGCAACCTTCAGCAGAACCATCGCAGCAGAGTGTTCCAGAACCTCCATCTACTCCTACTCCTAGAACTAGTTCTGGGAGGGCTGTTGTGAGACCAACTAGGTTGGACCTATAATTTTGTTTCCTAGAGACATCCCCCCGTGACCCCAAAGGGAATAAGCGGTAGAAAATGGATGGATGGATTACAGAGACTTTAATGAAAAAATAAAGATTGTTACTGTATGTGGGAAAAGACAGAAAAGTGTAATTGGAGCGTTTTGGATATGTTTTATTGTACTGTAAATGTTCACGTCAGTTGCAGGGCTTAGGTTGAGGACAGTACAGGATTAGTATAGAATGGATGTTTGAGTATTGATGTTGAAGTGGATTGTTCTAAGGGTAAAATGTGTGTGTGTGTTTGATTGTCTGGTACAGGCTCATATAGGAGCAGACCTTCCAACCACGAGGCAGAATAATCCTCAAGGTCTGTTGAATCAATGGCAGTCTACCCATTAATTCTAGAAAGGGGAGATGTGGTGTGATTGTATTACGGGAGAACTACAGAGTCGACAGGCTATGACGTCACGAGGTGCGACGGAGCGGGAGACAGAGTGGGAGTGAGTTAGAGAGCGAGACACTTGTTGTGATTGAGCTAATAAAAGCATCCACGTTATAAAGTACAGCTGGACTCACGTATGTAATTCAGTAACTCGACACATGATATATCTAATTTTCTTTTTGCCATGCAAAGTTTACATCTGCATCGAATTGTAATGTTTTAAAAAGTATTTTTAGTGAATCGTATCGTAACCCATGTATCGAGATTCATATCAGATCGCCATTTAAGGAAGAGATGCACACCCCTATGAAATACATTATGAAAGGTAAACATTTTTTAAACCTTTATTTTTTTAGCACAGTCAGACTAATTGGAGCGCACAGTTCTGTTATTGTGGGGGGGGGTTGCTGCTGTTCTGAGCTTTGCGAGTAAGGAAAGGATTAGAGGCTGTTAAAAAAAAGAGATCCTCTTAAGTTGTGACTGCTGTCCTGTTTGTGCATTGATGATGTCGTTCACAACACAAACAAATGACATGTGTTGTGGGAGTATGGATTGTTCTTGCTAGCTTTAGCTTCCTACTTTAGTCAGTGTTTTAAGTGGCCATCTCGACATTGTTTAGTTTAGGACAGGGCGGTTGAGTGCTTCGGGGATGAATGAGCGGTTCCGGACACAATATTTTTCCAAACAAATGTTCTTTCTCCTCAGAATGACAGCATTTTACTCAAATGTATTTTAATTTCCCTGATATTCCGCGTTGTCAAACAAAAAGTAGCAACAACGGTGATCCCAAAAGTATAGTCGACGTGGTCTTGTTTCCACTCACACACTGACTCATCCGTTTCACCGTTACAAGATCAGGAAAAAATACATACAAAAATAGCATTGGGTTGAGACCCAATACTATTTTTGCATGATTAGAATGTTTTTATGATTGCGAGAAGCCAAAATTGAAATTTGATACATTTTTTAGCCATGCTAAAAAAAGATAAACCTCTTGGCCATTACCAGAGTTGGGTGAATAAATAGAAATATCCAATAATGATACCAAGTATCGCATCAGTAAATAGTTGATACTACAGTGGTTAGAATGATATTGATACTACAAGATCTATCCATCCATCCATCTTCTTCCGCTTATCCGAGGTCGGGTCGCTGGGGCAGCTGCCTAAGCAGGGAAGCCCAGTCTTCCCTCTCCCCAGCCACTTCGTCCAGCTCTTCCCGGGGGATCCCGAGGCGTTCTCAGTCCAACCGGGAGACATAGTCTTCCCAACGTGTCCTGGTTCTTCTCCGTGGCCTCCTACTTGTCGGACGTAGGGCACCTCCCTAGGGAGGCGTTCGGGTGGCATCCTGACCAGATGCCCGAACCACCTCACCTGGCTCCTCTCGATGTGGAGGAGCAGCGGCTTTACTTTGAGCTCCTCACCATATCTCTAAGGGAGAGCCCCGCCACCCGGCGGAGGAAACTCATTGCGGTCACTTGTACCGTGATCTTGTCCTTTCGGTCATAACCCAAAGCTCATGACCATAGGTGAGGATGGGAACGTAGATCAACCGGTAAATTGAGAGCTTTGCCTTCCGGCTCAGCTCCTTCTTCACCACAACGGATCAATACAGCGTCCGCATTACTGAAGACGCCGCACCGATCCGCCTGTCGATCTCACGATCCACTCTTCCCTCACTCGAGGTACTCCTCCACTTGGGGCAGGGTCTCCTCCCCAACCCGGAGATGGCACGCCACCCTTTTACGGGCGAGAACCATGGACTCGGACTTGGAGGTGCTGATTGTCATCCCAGTCACTTCACACTGTGCTGCGTACCGATCCAGTGACAGCTGAAGATCCTGGCCAGATGAAGCCATCAGGACCACATCATCTGCAAAAAGCAGAGAGCTAATCCTGCAGCCACCATATCATTGTGAAGCAGAATTCACCAAGCGTTGGATTGTTCACCCACTAATCGTGAGCTGGGCTTAGACCGTCGTGAGACAGGTTAGTTTTAACCTAACGCCCTGATACTACAAGATCTTTTGCCGTCTATTTTATTATTTACAAACTCAGGAAATAAGTCCTGAGACACTAGAGTGTCAATAAATAAGTCAAAAAACAAATATTTAGATACAAAGGAAATATGTATTTGATATTGTTACTCCGCTATCCTGTGTTTGTTGAATCATAGTATCACTCACAACTAAAAAATAAAATAAAATAATTTTATAAATAATTAAGGCATATTGCCTCCCCAGATTGTTCCATTGGTTACAATGTGTTTATTTTCTGTATGTAGGCCAGATCCAAATGGCAGTTACAATTTTATAAATTTATTTGTACTTGGAATAGTTAACCAAAAATGAAAATTCAGTAATTTACTCACCCTCTTAGATCCCTTTACTGAGATCAAGTCAGGTGTTGTTTAACTACATGAGTTTCTAAACTTGTTAAGAAAAAAACACCTGGCTGCTTAATAGCAATAGGGTGAGTAAATGGCTGCATTTTTATTTTTGTACACATTATTGTATCTTGTGTCACATTATTAATACTTATTTTTAGATATACATATGTATAGTACGTTAATTACTTACAAACAAGAAACAAATGATCACAGACTTAGACAAACATGAGAAGCTCAAATTGATCTCAATATATGACATTATGTAACAAATGAGCTAACACAGTTTTGCTATGGGTACTTTAAGAGGACCCATCATTAAAGAAAGGAGTAAAATAAGACATTGATACTTGTATGGCAGATTGTTACAAAATGAGGAATATGAAAATGATTAATAACAGCGTTGTAACATATGTTACAAAATAATATTTACAAAATAATATTGATAACAACAAAGAAAAATACAAACAGAAGTTGTATGGTTTAATGAACTTTATTTCATCCTCAAGTTTGCCATATATACATAAATGTATCTCTATAAATTACTGATATTATCACTTCTGCATTGCAGCTCCTCATATATTGACAAACTAAGCGACTAAGCCTACTGAACCTCAAAACCCTATACATTTTACAAAGTAAACAAATAAAAATAAAGTTTTTATGTAGGAAGTGAATTAAGCGAAATAACGTTTTGCCAGAACGCATATTTCAGAAAATCTATGTTTAAATTTAGAGTGCTCAAACACATTTTCTGGTTTGAGCAGTCAAACACACAGTCAAACTGCTCAAACACATTCAGGATCACATAGCAATCATTGTTTCCTGAGTATCCAGTGCCTTTGTACCTATTAATATTCCTCTCCCTCCTCTCCCTGATCATCAACAGAGTCGGCTCCGACTTCCTCGTAGTCCTTCTCCAATGCCGCCATGTCCTCTCTGGCCTCAGAGAACTCCCCCTCCTCCATTCCCTCACCAACATACCAGTGAACAAACGCACGTTTGGCGTACATCAGGTCAAACTTGTGGTCGAGTCGAGCCCAGGCCTCTGCAACAGCGGTGGTGTTGCTCAGCATGCACACGGCTCTTTGCACTTTGGCCAGGTCTCCACCAGGAACCACAGTGGGCGGTTGGTAGTTGATGCCCACCTTGAAACCAGTGGGACACCAGTCCACAAACTGGATGGTGCGCTTTGTTTTAATAGTGGCAATAGCAGCATTGACATCTTTTGGCACCACGTCTCCACGATACAACAGGCAACATGCCATGTACTTGCCGTGGCGGGGGTCACATTTAACCATCTGATTGGCTGGCTCAAAACAAGCATTGGTGATATCTGCCACAGTTAATTGCTCATGGTAGGCCTTTTCAGCAGAGATGATGGGGGCATAGGTGGCTAAAGGGAAGTGGATACGGGGGTATGGAACCAAGTTGGTCTGGAATTCTGCCAGATCAACATTAAGGGCACCGTCGAAACGAAGTGAGGCAGTGATGGAGGATGTGATTTGACTGATGAGCCTGTTCAGGTTAGTATAAGTAGGACGCTCCATGTCAAGGTTTCTGCGGCAGATATCGTAAATGGCCTCATTGTCAACCATGAAGGCGCAGTCGGAGTGCTCCAGGGTGGTGTGTGTGGTCAAAATGGAATTGTAGGGCTCCACTACAGCTGTGGAGACTTGAGGGGCTGGGTAGATTGAGAACTCCAGCTTGGATTTCTTGCCGTAGTCCACAGATAGACGCTCCATCAAGAGGGAGGTGAAACCAGAGCCAGTGCCACCACCAAAGCTGTGAAATACCAGGAAGCCTTGAAGGCCAGTGCACTGGTCAGCCTGTCATCAGTGAGAATGGTTTAGATTAGATTAAATATTTGTCCTAATGATTGGGAGTCAAGGCTAAATTTGATTCCTTACCAGTTTTCGAATTCTGTCCAGCACAAGGTCAATGATCTCTTTTCCAATTGTGTAGTGACCGCGCGCGTAATTATTGGCAGCGTCTTCCTTGCCAGTGATCAACTGCTCAGGGTGGAAGAGCTGTCGATATGTTCCAGTGCGCACCTCGTCTAGAGAGATTGAATCAATGCATCAAATTAGTGTTAAGGCAAACAAGACTTTTTTGTGACTGAACATAAGTAGGTGTTTGTTTACTGTGATTGACGGGAGATCACGTTAAAGTGTATCCCACCTCTTGTCCAAAGCAAACTGTTAAATGCCAGCTGTCATCTGACCCTAAACTAAAACCAAGCTACAAATGAGTGAGGGGAATATACCGATGACAGTGGGCTCCAGGTCCACAAAAACAGCTCTGGGAACATGCTTTCCTGCTCCGGTCTCACTGAAGAAGGTGTTAAAGGAATCGTCTCCACCTCCAATCGTCTTGTCACTGGGCATCTGTCCATCCGGCTGGATTCCATGTTCCAGGCAGTAAAGCTCCCAGCAGGCGTTGCCAATCTGAACACCTGCCTGGCCGACGTGCACCGAGATACACTCACGCTGCAGGATGAAAAAAAAAAGCCATGACGTATCATGACTTTACATTGAAATAACTTTCCAAATATTCCAATAATTTACATATTGGAATTTTTTATGGATGCTGTGAAAAACAAAAAAATTGATCAAGAGATATAAGCAAAACAAATATATATCGAAATACAAATGAACTTTCTTCTGTCGCTTCGTTTTGTTGTTTTTATGACAAACTAAGATACACACTCCTGCGAGTGATTTTAGATGGAGAACCAACAGAAGCACTCTGCTCGCTCGTTAAGAGGGGTACATGCTCTCATATAAGATTCTCTGAAAGCGTCCAAAAATACCAGAAAAGTCACTAAATTTGTTTGCTTTTCGGAAAAACTGATTCCACAGGGCTCTGAATACTCTCTAAGAATTAGGGGTACCTGAAATGAAAATAGTTGCCTGCAACCGAAAACAGAAAATGAGGAAACCCAGGCCGAAAACCGAACAAAATTTTTAAAAAATGTAACCATTGCATTTATGGCTATGACTGAGTACTAACCTTACTAAAATCAAGGCATTTCAATTGCACAAATATGTATTGTTCCAAATATGAAAATTCATAAAATTACTCAAAAATTTACCACAAGTATCTGACAAAAAGCGACAACCAGCACCAAGCTGGAAAATGCATGTGCACACAGCATTTCTCGTAGAATATTATATAACTCACATGTTTTTTCTGTAGTGACTGTGCCAGAGGTATACATGCATTCTACTGAAGTGGCAAATTATGCAGCACCAAGCAAATAATCTCAAGACCCCCACCATATCAATTCCGAAATAGACGTAACTTTATTAATAGCTCAGTCTATGGATACTCCTATCTTACTGACAGGATGCAGTGTGTCGCCCAAATCAAACAATGGATGTGCAGCAACGTTTTGCATCTTAACGCTAAGAAAACGAAAATGCTGATTATCCGTCCTGCTAGACACTGGCACCTAAATATTTAAATTATTAAATAATAATACCACCTTAACATTTGACAACAAAACAATTATACAAACGACTCAGTAAAGAATCTCGGTATTATCTTCGACCCAACTCACTCGTTTTATTAAGAGTGTTAAAACAGCCTTCTTTCATCTACGCAATATCGCTAAAATTTGTCCTTGTCCACCACCGACGCTGAGATCATTATTCATGCGTTCGTTACGTCTCGTCTCGATTAATGTAACATATAATTTTCGGGTCTCCCTGTGTCTAGCATTAAAATATTAACAGTTGGTACAAAATGAGGCTGCTAGACTTTTGACAAGAACAAGAAAGTTTGATCATATTACGCCTATACTGGCTTCCTGTGCACTTAGATGCACTTTAAGGTTTTACTACTTATGTATAAAATACTGAACAGTCTAGCTCCATCCTATCTTGCTGATTGTATTGTACCATATATTCCAGCCAGAAATCTGCATCTTATTAATGATTCCCAGAGCCCAAAAAAAGTCTGCGGGCCATAGAGCGTTTTCTATCCGGGCTCCAGAGTACAGCGATGCTATTTTTTTCTTGCCCTGATGTGGGATCTGAGCCAAGGATGTCGTTGTGGCTTGTGCAGCCCTTTGCGACATTTGAGACATAAATGATTGATTAAATAAAAAATACAAATTATGTGTTTTAATGTATTTCTTAGTCATCATAAAATAATAATGAATGGGGCAAATGCTGAATGGCACCAGAGATGGCGTCTACACACTTCACAAAGTCAACAGCGAAAGATAGAGTGGGTTGTTCCACTGCAGAGAAACTCGATATTAGATAAATTCTCGGCTTTGTCCCGCCCATTGGGCGCTCAGCGTCTCTGGACACTAGTGGATCATCCAAATGATGATTGAATGATCTGCGTTAGATTGACAGCAAAATGAGCAAATTAGCTATTTTGAAATATAAACCCCCAGCCAGAAAATGTTTCTACTTTCATTAATTTAATTTAGACACTTGCCAATTTTTTGTGACTTTATCTTCATCTTAAAACGACTGGCGACAGTTTATTTTTCTGTTGTTATTGGAGACTGTACTTGTGTTTACTTCTGTCAATCTGCTAGATCCCCATAGGCCCAGTGTAAGAGCAGGCAGAATCCAAGATCACAGCTTGTGTGCATGGCTTGAGTGAAGTCTGTGTTTGTCCTCACTCGATCGTATTTGTTTCATGTTTAGTCTTTTTAGTATTCTAATTGGACTTACTCGTCTTTTGAGAAACATTTTTGCGTGGAGGATTGTGGACGTTAGGCAGCACGGTAGTACAGGGGTTAGTGCATGTGCCTCACAATACGAAGGTCCTGAGTAGTCCTGGGTTCAATCCCTGGCTCGAGATCTTTCTGTGTGGAGTTTGCATGTTCTCCCCGTGACTGTGTGGGTTCCCTCCGGGTAGTCCGGCTTCCTCCCACCTCCAAAGACATGCACCTGGGGATAGGTTGATTGGCAACACTAAATTGGCCCTAGTGTGTGATTGTGAGTGTGAATGTTGTCTATCTGTGTTGGCCCTGCGATGAGGTGGCGACTTGTCCAGGGTGTACCCCGCCTTCCGCCCGAATGCAGCTGAGATAGGCTCCGGGACCCCCCGCGACCCCAAGGGGGACAAGCGGTAGAAAATGGATGGATGGATGGATTGTGGACGTTGTTTGGGTGCAGCGCTCAAGCTCAACAAGGCGTGTGGCTTCTGCTGCACTTGCGGCCGGTTGGGGCCTGTCCATCCACACCTGATGTCTGTAAGCATTACTATGAGGCCTACTATTGTTGCTGCGTCCTGAGTCCTGGTGACCTGTACGAAGTTGTTGCCTACTGCTCCGACGAAGTCTGCTTCTGCGTGTCTATTGAAGGTCTTCGCTTCGGTCTATCTGCCTGGACCGGGAAGCCTAAGGCAGACTGCTTGTGTAGCATACAAGCCTCCTGGATCCTCGCCTGTCGGCGTCGTGGCTTGCTGTCCTACGCTCCTGCTCATGTTGTGCATTTTTGGGGCCACCGCCATGACCCATCTGCCTGGACCAGGAAGCCTGGTGCCGACGGGTATTGTGACGTCCTGGGTCCTTGTCGGTCTGGTGTAGCCTGTGTCAGACTTCACACTCTTCACGTCGGGCCTGGTAGGGACCGCCGCGTCGATCTGTCTGCCTTGATCGGGAAGTAAGAAAGGCGCTTCTTTCGTCTGGTGCTTGTTTTTGGCGTCGTGCTTTGTCGGGCCTCAATTCCTGTTTACGCGTGACATCACACAACATCATTGTCTAATTCAGAGATGGAAAAAAAACTTATATTCCTGTTTTATGCTACATGGGAATCAGCATGCATCCTTCAGTAACTATTTTCCTCTTTTTGGCTTTACTGCACCCATTAAAGAGCTATGAACAGTCTTATGACAATCACCTAAATGTGAAAAGTGTTGGCACCTGCCCTATAGCTTTTCTATATCCAGGCCAACCTCCAGTACAATTGGAAAATTATATAAATCTGTCTCCAGCTCAACCCAGAGACCTACCTAAACTCAAATGTATATTTGCTTTACATGAGTACTTCACAAATCCACTAAATGGAGGGGCTTTAGCATGCAAAATAATTAAAAGTAAATCAATTACTAAGCAGGGGCTGTTGATTGCTTTAATTCTACTTTTGTCCGGAAATGTGTTACCAAAGTTTACTACCAAAGATGAACATGGTCAGAATTTGGATGAAATTAACAGACGCATGTTTTTTTGGATTTCGGAAACTTGGCTTGCTAAAGGTGGGACCAAGTCATTGTTTTGCAAGTAAAAAGTAAGTCTCAAGTCTTTGCCCTCAAGTCCCGAGTCAAGACAGGCAAGTCTCGGGACAAGTCCAAAGTCAAGACTGGAAAATCTCAAGTCAACCCCCAAGTCCTGCATTTTGAGTTTCGAGTCCTTTCAAGTCCTTTTAACCACAGACCAATATATTTAAACAGATGGTGTATGCTTTCAAAACACTATTAAAACAAGTACATTTGAAATTGCAGGAAAAAATAGTGATGACATAGCACTATTAACCAGTCATTTTAAACATTTAACTCATTCCTTTACAAAATAAACCATACTTGCCAACCCTCCCTTCCGGGAGACTCCCGATATTCGGCGCCTCTCCCGAAAACCTCCCGGGACAAATTTTCTCCCGAAAAACTCCCGAAATTCAGTCGGACCTGAGTGACGTGTAGACAGCCTGATTTCACGTCCCCTTTCCCACAATATAAACCGCGTGCCTGCCCAATGATGTAATAACTGTAGAATGATGGAGGGCGAGTTCTTGGTTTCTTATGTGGGTTTATTGTTAGGCAGTTTCATTAACGTCCTCCCAGCACGGTTAACAACACACAACAACAGCAGTCACGTTTTCGTCTACCGTAAAGCAGTTTGTCTGCCGTAAACAGCAATGTTGTGACACTCTTAAACAGGACTATACTGCCATCTACTGTACATGCATATGTGACAAAAAAATATATATATATACTGTATATATATATATATATATGTATAATAAAATAAATATATATATATATATATATATATATATATAGCTAGAATTCACTGAAAGTCAAGTATTTTTTTAAATATATATATGAAAATTCTAGCTGTAAATATACTCTTCCACTCTTAACCACGCCCCCCCACCTCCTTTAAACACCTTTAAGTTGTTAACAATATTAACTATATGTATTAAACATTCTTGTATTATCATTAAACACCTTTAATTTATTAACAATATTAACAATGTGGTAAACATGCTTGTATTATCATTAAACACCTTTAACTTGTTAACAATATTAACTATATGTGTTAAACATGCTTGCATTATCTTTAAACACCTTTAACTTGTTAACAATATTAACTATATGTATTAAACATACTTGTATTATCATTAAACACCTTTATTTTTTTAACAATATTAACTATATGTGTTAAACATGATTGCATTATCATTAAACACCTTTAACTTGTTAACAAAAACATATATTTCATAAATAAGTAAATATAAATTATATATATGAATGAGGTAGATCCCCACGACTTGATCAATTGAAAAGTAGCTCGCCTGCAGAAAAAGTGTGAGCACCCCTGATCTAGGCGGCAGAGGCAATTTTTTATTTTTATTTTTTATAAACCTTTATTTATAAACTGCAACATGTACAAACAGCTGAGAAACAATAATCAAAATAAGTATGGTGCCAGTATGCTGGTTTTTTTCAATAAAATACTGGAAAGGATAGAAATGTAGTTTGTCTCTTTTATCCGATTATTAATCGATTAATCGAAGTAATAATCGACAGATTAATTGATTATCAAATTAATCGTTAGTTGCAGCCCTAATTGTAACAAGTTCCACAGCAGTTTCTATCCTGTTCTTACCTTCTCATTTATCTCATCTCATACTGTATGTGTGAAAAACATAATACATGAACATAACAATGAACAGAGTTGTACTTTTTAGATGTCAGGGCCCTATGCAATATGTAAACATGTTCTTAATATAGTATACATTTTAACTGACCTTTATTTGACTATTTTTGTCTTTTTGTAGGTGGCTAAAATACACGGTGCTGCTGACCACCGTCTAACGTTACATTATGTAACGTTATGTATAGGTACCTCATGCAACACTGCTTAAAAAAAATCACTTGACAAAAATTATGAATGAGGTAACGAACTGCAGTGGACGCAAAAGATTGCCGTATTTGCAATGACATTATAACCATAGACATCTTATAAGTAGACACAGCATTGGCTGCTGTGACGCGAGAAATTCGGCCGCCATCTTGAAGTGGTGATGAGGAGCCGACGAGCAGCCTAAACTGACAGTTGACAGGTAGACAACAAAGATGCCGGGCTGGTGTTCAGCGTTTACCTGCTCAAATGAGCGGACTGTTGAAAATAGTAAGATTTCACAAGTAAGATTTAACATTAACGTACTATTTGTTGTATTTTGTGAAAAGAATATTACCACAGAGTTGAGAAGGAGCAAAGATATTTGTATGTGAAAATCACAAAGAAATCTTCTGGGGGAGGATGACCCCCCTACACGTGTTTGGTTTACAAACTTTCAGCCCCACCTAAAACTAAATTCACCATCCGCCACTGATTATGATGCTTCCTCATTTTAGGCAAAGTATAAGACAATACTTTCTTAACAGTATAATTGTAACCAGGAATAAGTCTTCAAGTAAAAATATTCAAATACTAACATTGTTGGGTAAGACAGAATTTGGTTTTATTCTGAATCCAGTGAAACAGATTGGTGGTTTTAGCTGATATAAAGACTTTCAGGTGTTTATATGTTTATGAAGTATTTGGCAGACGTTTTCATCCAAAGCGACATACATAAAAAATACATATAAAACAATCACTAAACATAATAATTTAAGGGAAGAATGTAATACATATTATCAATACAAATTGTCAAGACAGAATAAACTCTCTGCTGCTGCAGCAACAGAGATACAGTCTATAGGTCCCTAAGATATATAGATATCTAATGTATTCATACATTATGTAGGATATACGCATGTATATCTAACCTAATCATATTGTTTCTTCAATTTAAAAATAGCTGACCGTTTTTTCCCCCTTTTCTGGAATTATATTCCAGTTTTGATCTCGGACGTCTGGTCACTTATAGCATATAAGAATATTCTATTACTGTTAAGCAAACTATGAATAATAAAACATGTGTCATTTATCATAGCTACACATATGACAAAAAACATGTGAAAATCAGTGGTATTCAGTGAGGTAAGATGAATTAATGCGCTGACAGTTCATTGTTCCTGCCAAATGAATTGCACTGAGTGGAGCGGATCACCACTCCAAGATGGCGGCCCCGCGTCTCGTCAGCGCCGGTAGGCAGTAGCGCTCGATGCTACGTACCCTTGTAAGATGTCTATGGTTATAACTTTAGCAGTGAGTTTACAGCCTCACTGATTTAACTACACAGCAAATAAATGTTACATTACTTAGCCAATAAACGTTGGCTTACATTCAAAACTTACCGTTTGTGCAACTTCAAATGTCGAACGAAGTTGGAAGTTGTTGCGTCTCCGTCTGTAATCTTTGAACCGCATGTTTTGCATACTGCAATTCGTTTTTTGTTGACCAACTCGTAGTTTTAATACCCAAACGATCTTATCTTTGGCATAATTTTTCCTCACTGGCGCGTTGTTTGACAGTTCTTCTTCGTTGGTTGTCATGCAATTTGATTGGATGAATGCTGTGAGATGAAAACAACGTGGATCTAATTTGATTGGATGTTGTACTGACAGGCAGCACACACAAGCTAACAGACACACACGTACACAATGAAATATACGGAGCGCTCCTGAATAACTTTTTAATCTTTGGGGAAAGTAGCAAGTCTTATCAAGTCAAAAGGCTCAAGTCCAAGTGAAGTCACAAGTCATTGATGTTAAGTCTAAGTCGAGTTGCAAGTCTTTTTAGCAAGTCGAGTCTAAAGTCATCAAATTCATGACTAGAGTCTGACTCGAGTCCAAGTCATGTGACTCGAGTCCACACCTCTGCTAAGTCTATTACAAATGAAGACATTAACATTCATGGGTATAATGTTTACTGCACCGATAGACCAACAAAAGGCGGAGGTGTAGCTATTTATGTGGAATCCAGATTTAATGCTTCAATTGTTCTTTACCAGTCAATCAGTAAACAAATTGACTTTTTGGCTCTGGATGTAGAAAATAGTCAAATCACTATATGTTACTGTGGTTGGGTGTCACAGCCCTCCATCTGCTTCAAAAGAGGCGCTAGAGTCATTAAAACAGCTTTTGGATAAGTTAAAGTACCAGTAGAGTGGAAAAACAAGTTGCCTGTATATTGAAGCTATTATCATGTCTGATTTTATGACACCAAAAGACTTCCAAGGTTTGTGAATTAATAGATTCGATCAAAACTATCAATTTCACAGAGATTCCCCGAGCCATTTTGAGAGATAATTAGAAAGCCAGTCAGATGATCGCGTGACGGTAATTTAGTTTTTTGTCATAAAGAAATACAATCATGGGTGCTTACGGACTGCAGACTGTATTGATCTATATTGATATATAATGTAGGAACCAGAAATATTAGATTCTGAAATACAAACCTCGTATTGTTTGTAGAAGGAATCTTAAAACATTTTAATGAACAAACCTTTCATTGTGATTTGTCTAATGTGGACTGGAAACATAAATCTAATACCAGTTGTAGAGCTAGCTTGGACATTTTTATGCAAATTATTAATAATCATGCACCTTTAAAGAAATACAGAGTGAAGGGGCGAGAAAATCCTCGGTTTTCTCCAGAACATCATTCATGAGCGTAAAGGCAAAACAGTAATTCTGCCACTGATTGGTCCTTTCTTAGATAGCGTTTAGCCCGAGGACACTGCCACACCCCCGCAGTACCGGACGCGTCAGCGAAGACGGAAGCCGCCCAAGAGGGCTTCACTTTTCTGCCAAGACGCGCCACTCCCTCAGACTCCTCCACCGGTACACAGCATGCTACTTGCAGCCCAAGCTTCCTCTCCTCAGATGTTTGGCAACCCAATCGACCACTTCACCAAACATTTCTCCGATTGGGCTGTCAGTCACATGGACAGCGGCAACAATGACGTCATTTCATTGGCGCCCCCCGAAGAGGTAACTCCGCCCACTTCTGATGACGTCATTGAGCAGGAATTTATTTTTCCATCTTCTAATTATTTCAGTCAGCCACTTCCAAATGACATTAATTCCAAGATAAAACATTATCAGGACATTTTTGTTAAATGTAAGTCTAGTCAGTCCCGGTCACTTTCTGATTTTCAAGCTCTACTTCCAGTGATTTTGGTTACGCCCCTAGTGACTATTGCTCCGCCCACTGCACATATTTTTTCCCCCTGTGCCCCCACCCAGTCTCAAGTGGGGGGTAAGAATAGACTATTTAGAGGGGAGGATTCTGTCCTCCTCCTGACCTCCCTCCACCCACCCTTGAAGACGGTTCCAAACCGCAAGGAGTGCGTCTGGTATCCGCGTCATGAGGGGGGGGGGGCTAGTGCTGACTGGTGCTGACCAAGACTGGTTCCCACACCAGCACCGGCTCGAAGACTGGTTACCACACCAGCACCGGCTCCAAGACTGGTTCCCATACCAGCCCTGGCTCCAAGACTGGTTCTCGCACCGGCTCCAAGACCAGCCCCTGTCCCTGCTCCGAGGCTAGCACGAGTCGCGGCTCCATGGCTAGCACCAGAACCAGCACCAGCTGCCACGACGACAACGCTTCCTGCTTCCACAGCGACGACGTCTCTTCCTGCTTCCACGGCGATGACGTCTCTTCCTGCTTCCACAGCGACGACGTATCTTCCTGCTTCCACGGCGACAACGACGTCTCTTCCTGCTTCCACGGCTTCGACTACGTCTCTTCCTGCTTCTACGGCGTCGTCGTCTCTGCGACCTCGAGCTGTCCGACTGCGCAAGCGGAAATCAGGGGCCCGCATGCAGCTCTCGAGGTCAGTGAATGGACGCCAGTGGCGCAAACAGCAGCGACACCCAAGACGTTGTCGGAGAACTCTCCGGCTGATGAACTTTTGGCGCCACTTGCGACCTCCTCCTCGGCGGCCACGAATGTGGCCTTTCTGTGGTCGCCCGCCTCGCCTGCGGCAGCGGCATTCCATTCGCCGCTGCCACCTGACTCTTCCCCGGTGGATTCGGGACACGTGGCCTGGCGACCCACCACCAAGTCCTCCCTCGGGCCCTCCCTTGACTCTTGAACTATTTCTTGTTTTTTGGGTTCTAGTTTTTGTTTTCAAGGGACATCTGGAATCTGTCCTTTAAGGGGGGGGTACTGATCCGCTGCCCGGATCATAGTTTGTTTACGTTTTCAGTCACGTGTGTTTTCAGCACCTTGATTTTGTTTGTTTCTGTTGCCATGACTGCAGATTGTGCTCAGCTGCCTCTGGTTAGTGTTCGAGACGCTCACCTGTTGTCCGGGCACTAATCAGAGGGCTATTTAGTCTTTGCCCTGGCCTCACTTGGTCTGGCTTCCTAATTTGCTGTCTGCAACTGATGACGACTATTTTGATTCCTGCTAGCTATTCACGCTATGCTATTTTTGCTTGCTAGCTCCCACGCTAGTACCTTTGTTTTTTTGCCTTCCGTGCTGAGCACGTTTTTGTTTGTTCCCCGTATGATTTATATCTTAAATAAATCATTTTCCTACCTGCAAGCTGTGTCCGAAGCCGTCTGCATCCCTGGGAGAACAACATCCGCATCACCATGCGACCCCGTTGTTACACAATCCTTATACATAATTTCCAACGTTTTCTGGAGATACTTTTAATTGTACTGCTTTTACTTGTCTTGAAGTGCATAAAACTCTAACACATTAGACCACAGAAAGCACCCTGGACCTGACGTGATTAAACTTTATTTTTTAAAGCTGGCAGCTGATTTTATAGCAGTCACTTTCAATTATTTTTAATCTGTCAGTTAAAAAAAGACATTCCATCCGTTTCAAAATCTGCTTTTGTCCTCCCTGTATTAAAGGGAGGTGATCCAGCACTTCAAAGTAATTATTGGCCAATATCAATTTGTGTCTTTTCAATAATTCTGGAATATCTTATTTGTGATCTGTTGAAAGAGTTCCTCTATTCAAATACATGTATTTTAAATATCAGGCTTCAGAAAAAAAAGCACAGCACTATCACTGCTACAATGAAGGTGGTAAATTACATCATTGCAAACAATACTGTGCCTCACTTTTTATTGATCTCTGAAACGTTTGACACTGTAGAAATCCGTGCTGCAGTCTGCAGGTGTACCTAATGTTGTGGCCCAGCAGCGACTGCAGCACGGATTTCATATTTCATTCATTCACAACTCCTCCAACACGAACATTATTGTTTTTGCACTTTTGGCTTCTTATTAAATAACTTTTTCAAATACATTCAATCTTGCACGTGGAAACTTTAAGTGTGGGCTTTAGTTGATATAACACTCCCGTCAGGGGTGCATTCTACGCCAGGGGTGCATTATCTGGCACAACACCTGGAACCTGACGCTACAAGGTGTGTGTGGGGGGGGGGGGGCAGCCGGGATTGGAGGTAGCGGGGGTGTATATTGTAGCGTCCCGGAAGAGTTAGTTCTGCAAAGGATTCTGGGTATTTGTTCTGTTATGTTTATGTTGTGTTACTGTAAAGATGTTGTCCCAAAATGTGTTTGTCATTCTTGTTTGGTGTGGATTCACAGTGTGGCGTATATTTCTAACAATGTTTAAGTTGCTTATACGGACACTCTCCGTGTAAACTGTATCGCTGTTGATGAAGTATGCGTTGCATCTACGTGTGTGTGCGTACAGGAGCCGCTCATATCTTGTGACTGGGCGGGCACGTTGTTAGAAGGGATGAAAAGCGGACGTGACAACAGCTCGTAGAGGACGTTAAAAGCAGTGCCTGTGAGGCACGCCCCCAAGACTGTGGAATACGAGATATAATGACTGATGAACACCAGTGTTTCCCACACATTCATTTATTTGTGGCGGCCCGCCACGAAAGAATTACGTCCGCCACAAATGGATTTTTCGGCTTTTGACTCGCTCGACCGCTCATAAAAGCAATGGGACTCTGTCTGTAAATGTACCTTGTAGTTACAACTCCGGTGCAGTAGGTGGCGGTAGCCTACTATGCATTGTATTTCTGTCAGTAGCACTTAATTCACCTGATAGGCCAGAAGAAGAAGAAGAAGAAGAAGAAGACGACGGAGTAAAAGAACGGACCGACCGGATCAAAATACGAGGGTAATATAGGTTATAGGTAGATAGGTTATAGCTGCATCGCTCGTGGCTCGTCATATATTTAATGTTAATCCGCGATTTCACCGAGCGTTTCACTGAGTAAAAGAACGGACCGACCGGATCAAAATACGAGGGTAATATAGGTTATAGGTAGATAGGTTATAGCTGCATCGCTCGTGGCTCGTCATATATTTAATGTTAATCCGCGATTTCACCGAGCGTTTCACTGACGGTGAGCAGCCTGACGCTGCTTCATTAACACCGCCGCTGTTTGACTCGGGGGCCGGGGCAGAAGCACGCAGTAACAGTCTCCTGTTTTCATACCGACGAGCTAACGTGTTCAGGTTATAACCCTGTTGTCAATAAACACACGTGGAGACGTTGCTTCAGATACTGTATTAATACTCAAGCTAAAATGTCCACTGTCCACTGCAGCATGTGAATGCAATGAAAAGAATAAAATCTGAGCCAACCAGCTGTTAAAATGTTGTCCAGGTTAATGTTTTGGCCATTAAAGGCCCTTCATTTCAAGATTTCAACTGTGATCGGGCTTTAAACAGGTGGCTGACCTGTTCAGATGGGTGTAACTGCTACTGGTCAAATATGTGAAATAGCATTTAATTTTACATGTATGCAATGCCATTTAAATGTAATTATAGATAATAATAATATTAATAATAATAATAAATACTGTGTAGTGTTGTAAATAGTCAACGGGAAGGATTTTAGTAAGATATAAGCCATGAACACTACACAGCCAGAAAAAAACCTAGGCAGGACAAGTAAAAATATTGGGGCAAGTAGATTTGAGAAGTCGGGCAAGTAGAAAAAAACCTTAACGTTGAACCCTGCATGTGTTGAGCTGCTGCCGCTTAAGATTAGACGGCACTGTACATAGAGCGGTTCTGCTCGTTAGTAATAAATTCTAATGTTGGATGTTCACTCCTTCACACAGATGAGTATAGAAAAATATTTTCAACGGCCGAAAAGGGCTCGACTTGGAGAGGAGGTAGGTAGGCCACAGTCCGGACCACAGGAGGTATTATCAAAACGGTGTAGACACTTAGAAATCTCATAAGGAAAGTGAACAGACGTCCATCAGTGTGAAAATTAATTTGCTTCCAATACTTCCAGGCTTCAACTAGTGCCGCAGCTGTGGCAGCTGGCGCAGCTGAGGCAGTAAGAGAGGGTGAGGAGGAAGGAATAGTAAGTACGCAGGGAGATGTTGTAGGAGAGGAGGAAGACAGGCAGCATGTAGAGCCAGCTAGGGCGGAGGGAACAGGTGAGACTCAGCAAACACTGAAAAATAAAGCAGGGTCAGATCAGAAATGCACTTTTCTCATGAAAAGGGTCCTAATTTATATTCTTATGTGCCTTATAGAGAGGACTACGACAAAACAGAGCGACTAGCTCCAGTGCGACCTGTTCAGCAGCAGCAGGAGGAGGAGGAGGAGGTTGACTGACTGTGGCAGGACACCTCTGCCTCTGTTTCACTTTATGTTGCTGGTAAATAATATGGTTGTAGTGGTAGGCTAAAGTTAAATTATTTAGTATGCACTAATTAAAGGGGCAGAGCTTTAAAAGACATTTTAGCTTTTATATTTTATAAGATATATTTTTGTAAGAACCACAATTAATATATTTCAGTGAATAACTAATTGTTCAAATCTGTACATAAAGTGTTGTAATTATATTCCAACTCCGCGTTCTTCTTGGTCATCGCCGCTGCCACCCTCCGCCCCCCGACCACACCACCACAAGTAGATGCCTGTCCTGTGGGAAACACTGAACACCTTTGTTCGATAATGAGGGATGCCTCAGCTCAAAGCCTGAGCCCCCACATTAATGAACTAGCATCCAAGAAAAGATGGCAGGTATCTGGCTTGGGCACATCAGATTAGATCAGTGTGTTGCAAACTGAGCAGTTTAAAGTCCTGAATGGTTGGTTTTTAGAAGTCTTCAATTGTTTCTTAAACGTGTCAACACAGTTAAGATCACGGAGAGACTGGTGCAAGGTTTTCCACAGTCTGGGAGCTACAGTCTGGATTGCCAGGTCTCCACGAGTTTTAAAATGGATTTTTGGGATCTTTAGGAGACCCTGGCCTGGACCGTAAGCTGCGCCCTGAAGTGTAGGGGAATATCAAATCAGTGATGTACTGAGGGGCAACACACAAAAAGTCAGGACTAAAATCTTACAACTCTATGCGGAATTTGACTGCAAGCCAATGAAGACTGGATAAAATGGGTGTTCTGGGCGCACTGGTCAAAAGTCTGGCAGCCGCATTTTGTACCGTCTGAAGTCTCTTTAGCTTGTTGAAAAAAAGTGAAACGAGAATTGCAATAGTCAATATGAGACGAAATGAACGCGTGAATGATCATTTCAAGATCCAATTTTGACAACAAATTTCTCACATCAGAACTATTTCTCAGGTGATAAAAACTGTTTTTGGCCAGTTGACGACAGTGATCTTCCAAAGACATTGACTGATCGAACACAATCCCAAGGTTTCTGAGGCTGCTTTTAACAGATGCATCTAGAGCACTAAGGGAGTTCCTGATCAGGGGGATCATGGCCCGTAGGAAAGGGGAATATCCACCCAGTTCTCAGTGGCGACACGGGTTCATCCGACACTGCCACCCTACGGAGGATTTTCCCCTCCCCGCATGACACTGCGCGCGACCTGAGACCAGGTGGTTTCCATCGATGGTCAGCTTGTGCGCCCGGGAATAGCGCGGGTATTCCCTAATTTTGCAATCATTAGGGATAGATTATACCGAGTGAGCCGTGACACTCAGACAGGAGAGGAAATCACCCAGTTGTTGGTGCCGAAACGCCGTCGGGAAATGGTTTTCCAGGCGGCGCACGTCAACCCCATGGCTCGCCACATGGGGTATGATAAGACACTCAATCGGGTAATGGTCCGATTCTATTGGCCGGGCATCCGGGCAGAAGTGCGCCGCTGGTGTGCTGCCTGCCCGGACTGCCAGCTGGTCAATCCAGCGGCCACCCCCAAGGCGCCCTTGCGGCCATTACCACTCATGGAGGTCCCCTTCGACAGAATTGGTATGGACCTCATCGGACCATTCCACCCGAGCACACAGGGATATCGTTTTGTGCTAGTCCTGGTGGATTATGCAACTCGTTATCCCGAAGCAGTGCTGCTGCGCTCCATCTCCGCAAAGTGTAGCGCAAGCACTGTTTCAGGTCATCTCCCGAGTCGGAATCCCAAAAGAGATTCTGACTGACCAGGGCACGTCCTTTGTCACGCACGATAAAGGAACTATACGGATTATTGGGAATTAAAGCGATCCGCATCAGCGTATACCACCCGCAAACTGACGGGCTGGTGGAGCGGCTAAATAAGACGCTGAAAACCATGTCAACTCAGTTTACGCACGAGGACAAACCAAATTGGGGTAAATGGTTAGAGTCCCTACTGTTTGCAATGCGGGAGGTACCCCAGGCCTCCACAGGATTTTCGCCTCTCAAATTATTATACGGCAGTAGGCCGCGCGGGGTTTTGGACATAATTAAAGAAAGCTGGGAGGAGGGTCCAAGCTCCAGCAAAAATTAAATTCAATATGTCATGGACCTGCGAGCAAAACTCCACACGGTGGGGAACTTGTCACGCGAGAATTTGCTCCGGGCCCAGAAGCGTCAACAGCGCTTGTATAACAGGGGGACTGAGCTAAGAAAATTTTCACCAGGAGAAAAAGTGCTTGTGTTACTTCCAACGTCCATCTCGAAATTACTCGCCAGGTAGCAAGGACCCTTGTGGTCACACGGCAAGTGGGTGATGTGGATTAAGAGGTCCGATGCTCGGACCGGGACTGAGACACTCAAATTTACCATCTAAACCTCCTGACAGCATGGAAGGAGGCGCAGCCTGTTTCCATGGTGACGGTGGACAAAGAGGAGGAGGCGTTCGGGCCCTCCACCCTCCCCTGTGACAATCAGCTCACATTAGCGCAGAAAGCGGATGTTGCCAAGCTGCAGCAGCGCTTTTCTGATGTGTTCTCCACTCGGCCCGGCCGCACGAACCTCATCCAACATCACATTGAAACCAGCCCGGGTGTTACGGTGCGGTTTCGGCTCTACAGGCTCCCCAAACACAAACGCAAAGTGGTTCGGGAGGAATTAAAATCCATGCTGGAGTTGGGGGTCATCGAAGAATCCCACAGTGCGTGGTGCAGCCCCATCGTTGTGGTAGGGGAGAAGGATGGGTCTGTGCGGTTCTGTGTGGATTACCGCAAGGTAAATGAGGTATCACGTTTTGACGCTTACCAAATGCCCCGGGTGGACAAGCTCCTGGATCGGCTGGGCACTGCTCGTTTTTTTACGACACTGGATTTGACCAAGGGATACTGGCAGATTCCCTTGTCGCCAGAGTCCAAAGAAAAAACAGCCTTTTCAGCTCCGGAAGGTTTATACCAATTTGTGACACTTCCGTTTGGCTTGTCCGGTGCGCCTGCCACTTTCCAGCGCCTCATGGACCAGGCGCAGCGCCCTCACGCTGCATACGCGGCCGCCTACCTGGATGACGTCATCATCCAGAGAGCGGCTGGGAAGAACACATGCGGCGGGTGAGGGTGGTACTCGAGTCCCTGAGGCAGACGGTTGGCCGGAGGGAGTACAGTATCTGGGGTACCACTTGGGAGGAGGGCAGGTGCACCCATAGGTAGACAAAACAGTGGCAATTGCGGCCTGCCCAAACCCCAAGACGAAAAAAGAGGTGAGGCAGTTTTTGGGTCTGGCAGGTTACTATCGGAGGTTTATCCCCGGTTTGCGGACCCCTGACCAGCCCACTAACTGACCTCACCTGAAAGGGTGCTCCAGATCTGGTCCAGTGGACGGAGCAGTGCCAGGTTTGAGAGGGTTAAAAAGGCCCTCTGCGAGGAGCCGGTCCTGCACATGACTGATTTTTCTCTCCCATTTTGTCTGCAGGCTGACACGTCGGGCAGAGGACTGGGAGCGGTTTTGTCACAGCGTGTGGAGGGCGTCGACCGCCCCATCCTTTACATCAGGCGGAAGCTCTCCAACCGGGAGGCGAGGTACAGCACTGTGGAGAGGGAGTGCCTCACCATCCAGTGGGCGCTCGGACCTCCTGGGGCGCTCATTCAGCCTCTGCTCGGACTACAAACCCCTCCAGTGGCTCCACCGCATGAAAGATGCCAACGCGCGGATCACCCTTTGGTATCTAGCTTTACAACCCTACAATTTTAGAGTGATCCACAGACCAGGGGCGCAGATGACCGTAGCCGACTTCCTCTTCCGCTCCCTCACGAGGGAAGGGGGAGTAGGCGTGGCCGGACGGCTTCCCGGTCTGCGTCTGGCGGTGGAGGTATGTGGAGGGGGCGTGGCCTGCGGGCATGCAGCGCAACGCCCGAAGTCAGCAACAGGTGCGTAGATGGCTCACCTGGGCCTTGTTATCTAATCACCTGTCACTCTGTATAAGCAGCAAACCGAGAGGAGAGAGGTTGTTGGAGCTGGAGCAAGAGCGCGAGACCAGCAGACTACTGCTGAAAAGCAACATGAGAACATTATTGGAAAAATAAAACTGTATTTTAAACCATGAAACGGGCTCGCCTGGAGATGCTTGCTCAAGAAGAGAGCTTCCACAGTCAATTTTTACTCCAAAAGAAAAGATCAAATCTAAAGTATGACATCTTGTGTGAGTAGGACCCGAACACATTCTGTGAAAAGTGGAGACTTTTGCCTTTGCAGCTCCTTGTTCTTGGAACATGTTACAAAGAGACTGGAAGCTGATGAATTGTTATCCTTGAGTGCCATATGTAAGTAATAATTGAATGTCAAGTCATCATTTAATGGCCCTGATACGTCAAAAGGCATTAATAAATAATGTTCTTTTTGAATACCTTTGTAACTGATAGCAGTAGTTCAGCCGGGATATGCTCATTTCAAAATTAGATTTACAGCCCTGAAATCTTGTTATTGTTTTCATTTCGATGCCCCGTCCTCCACCGTTTGACCAATTAGAAAGTCTGTGAGGGTGTCACATCCATGTTGCCAGTTACACACCGCCCTCTTCGTCTGGCTCCTGCCACTGGTAAAGTTACTAAACATGTCAGACCTTAGTAAATCTAAAAGGCCTTGTTACCATTCTCAACTTATTCATGACAAAGCCAGGAACAAAACCAGGATTTGTATCGGTATGCCTTTGAAAGATGGAGAAGATTGAAGGCGGAGATATTTTCATCCGGCGCCAAATTTGCTAATTTCCTCCTTGATAGGTAAGTCAGGCGTTTACGTTTTCTTATTACTTGTAATAAATGGAAATGGACATTTGGTATGTATACTATATTGTCCAATAAAGTCTATGATCTTGTCTAACAAAGCTAGTATGTGCCTGCTACGAATGCTTAGTGTGATGGTACGCAGCTTAGCTTGCCAGCCCGGTCAATGACACATCGACATATAGGCTAACGGGGGAAATATATGCCCGTTCCAACATTAGCACGGCTAATTGCGGTTTCTGCTACTGTATGTGCATCAAACACATATGGGGTACCACCCCATATTGCTTGGCACAATATAATGCATTACATGTAATGATTTTCTACTTTGTCAATTGACATGGTAGGAGGCTATATGATTTATGCGTAACATCGTTTTTGCGTAATGTGGGTTGGCTCATAGAATCGCACTCAACATGGAGGAATACTGAACGAAATGTGGCGCCAATTTTACTGTTGGCCTTGGCTTGCCATCAAAGTAGGCCTATGCAATATATAATACATTATATATTATATATAATTATAACTAGACATTTTAGCATGGTAATGCAAACAATCTCTTCCGACTCCCGACAAAAATATTGCTGTGTAACTTTACAAATACATTTGGCTAATCAACATCAGTAAAATGTGACATCTTGTATCTCAGTAAACCATCTTGCAAGAAGCATAAACAAGAGAAATCTACAGCGTAGGACTCACCGATTGCCATTTGAAGTTTCTTGGAGTAGGATTCGGATTCGGCTGCGTATTTGGCAACCTCAGTCATGGAGAGTGGGAGGGGATTACATAATTTTGACCGTGATTGCAGTGCCATTTCTGGCCACATTATTAAATAAAGCTCCTTTAAAAGTTTTTAAATCTAAAGAGAGCATTTGAAGCAGCCTCAGTAATCTGTTTTATTTGATTTCCATTCTGTCATTTGAATGTGTAATGTGAATATAATGTTATATGTAACGTTGCTGCCTCTTGGCCAGGCCTCTCTTGAAAATTAGTTTTTTAATCTCAATGATAATTTTTTTCTTGGTTAAATAAAGGTTAAAGAAAAAAAATACAAATTAATTTACACAACAGCTTGAGATTTTTATGCCCTCTCATAGAGGGCACATCCCGCGTTTGCAGATCTGTGTTCGAAGGTCTATCTTGGATAGAGTACATCCACATCGCAGATACTTTGCCCCCACTCCCGTAATCGCGTGCTTCTTGCTTGTGTCATCACCACATTAAGTTTAGGCAGTGCTGTTTTGGTAATAAAAGTATTTAAATCGAAAGCCGATATTGCAATTTTGGGCCAATTTCAGCCGAAATGTTGGTGCATCTCTCTTACGTATAGCGACAAAGTTGCTAATATGGCAACACTGAGCCCTCTATCTACATCTTCTATGGCAGTCCAGGTTCCTCATGTGAAAAACTGTGGAATTTTGACAAAGCCTCGATACGCCAGAAACCCCAAATGTGTGTTGCAATTAAAAAGGAAGTGTAGGAAGGTAACCGCACCTCAAGTGACGCCCTCTTTTCACCTTGCCTTTAAAATGGGAAAGTCAATGCAAAGTGACTATTGACTGCTAAATTTCAAGCAAGGAAGAGAAAGATGACTGACGGCAGTACTTCGCGCCCGTTGTCACTGGTGTTTGTAGAGCTGTAAAGCTTGTTATCATTGTCTCATATAGTGAAGGAGGAGGAAGCTGAAGACAGCTTCCTCCTCCTTCACTATGTGACAATTCTGGTATGCCGTATTCGTGAATGAACACAAGCATCTGTATAATGTATATATTTCATGTATCAATGTGTACACTTGTATTAAAAAAAATTACTCCAACAATTAAATGTGTGAGGCTTATATCTTGTGCTTTACAGACCAGAAATTATGGTAATACAGACGATACAGAGCAAACATTTCAAATCGATGGAACTAATCGAAATAACTGAAGAAATTATTACTGCAATAAATTGCAAAAAGTGTGCAGCCAAAATGTTTATATTATGAACTTACCAAAAGTGTTGGGATATAATTAATTATCCATCCATCCATCCATCCATGTTCTACAGCTTGTCCCTTTCATGGGTTAAAGCTACTTAATAGGAAGTAATAAGTGAAGCTGTGTGAATTATAACTCCCAAACAACTTTGTTGTATCCACTGACAGGTTATAGCACCACCTGTCAATATACATGTATTAATGTATTTGTGATTGTCTAAATTGCTTAACTTATATTTGTGCAGTAACTATTCATTACTTTATATTTTATGTATATATGATATATGATGTACTCATTTCTAACATACAACATAATTTCTGTGAATTTTAATTTCTTAATAACTTAATTTATACATGCCCATATGCTTCATTTGGTGTGATCGTTACTCTATATACAAACTGTTATATCTACCATTACACATCTTTACCACTAATTTGTCAATTGTACACAAATCAACACAGTAAGATCTGCTTCTTCCTACTCTTTTTCTTACATGAAATGTAATGAAATGTGAAACTGTAAATATATAATGTACCACAATGTAATATTGGGTGCATGTTCAAAATAAAGTAAAATCCTTACCATAACTATTAGTAACAAATAAAATGATCACGTGTTCAAGCAATGTGTTGTTTGTATGTAGCTGTGTTAGGATGAGAATACACTTGTGCATAATGGTACAATAATACTTTTTGCAACAACAGCTACCGTCAGTTTAATGTAAAATATAAATGTTGACGGATGATGCAATGATTAAGCATTTCAAGATAAAACAATATATAAATATATGTAAGACATTTCATTTAATTATTTGCTTAAAATTGGATTAAAAAAATTGCATTACTTCATAACTTAATGTGTCACCTTTAGGCACGTCTCTAAAAAAGTGCTTACACCAAGTAACAAGTTTGTGTACTGCTGCGCATATTTTCACGATGCGTCAGTCGACCTCGTCTCACGAGATCTAGCTTCTCTTGAAATGTCCTTCTTGCAAGTCTGCAACCTAATCAATGTTGTGTTTTCCTTTGGCCATTATGGGTTAAAAAAGCAAGTTATCAGCCTAGCCTAGCTGCCTGCACCGCTAACCGACACCGCACAGACCAGCTGCTTTGTTCATTCAGAAGGCCCCGGCAGATTTCACAGCGTTGGCAACAAGGTAGCTGAATTCTGATTGAAAAAAACCTCTCACAAAAAAACAGCAACACTGTAGCCTAAAATGACATAAAGAGCACATGATAAATATGTCTGTATATTTAGGGAAAGTAAATTAAAAATATAATTAACTTGTAACAATTTATGATCATGATTTAGGTTGTTAGGCCAGCAGAGAAGGCCTTGCTGACCCTGATGGTCCGCCACTGCAATCCCAGCACAAAGTTTTTGCCAAACATACACACTCATGTCTGAACTGATGACCAAAAATAAGGACTCATTAAGCCTAATATAAACATCTAAACTGATCTGTAAATCAGTGGTCCTAAATACTAACTCAAGGGTGTACAAAATGCAACCTGAGGGCAATTTGTATCTATTTTAATTTTGGTGGAAGACCCCTGCTGTGATGTGTATAAGCGGGTGAAGATGCAGAGGCAGATCTATTTCTGACAGTAAGGAAGGACATATTGATCTAAATATTGATACCAAGGTGGGTATTAGTATTGTATTGATCCTATTGTTATGGGATCAATACCATGGTTGCACTGGAAATAAAAAAATATGTACTGTACTTCAAAACTGAAATATGAATCTGTCTGAATATTAGTAGCCTTTTTGTGTTTAAGTATTGAAGTATTCCTATTTAGACTATGTATCAATTAGTTGGATATATTACTATTATCATTATTATAGACAATTCAGTTATTATTACTAATTGCAGCTGTGTGCACTACAAAATAGGGTAACTTTATTATGCGGATAGATTGTTTTATTATATGTTTTTATTTGCATAAAATCTGTGTCATTATCATTAGACAAACCATAATTAACGAACTAAAATGGTTCAATGATTGTGGCATTTAGTAAAAGTACTGGTGTCTACGATAATTTCTACGGCTTGTCCTTTTCTGGGTCGCGGGGGGTGCTCACTTTCAATATTTTTTTTCCCCAGTTTTCCCACCTCTGGTTTGTGACAGGCCAAAACAAATAAGTAAATGTATGCTAAATGCTGGATAAACTTAAAATCTGCAAAAAATCTGAAATTCAGGTAATATTATATATATATATATATATATATATATATATACACATTTATACACACACACATATATATATATATATATATATATATATATATATATATATATATATATATATATATACACCGTATTTTCCGCACTATAAGGCGCACCTAAAAACCACACATTTTCTCAAAAGCTGACAGTGCGCCTTATAACCCGGTGCGCTTTATATATGGATAAATATTAAGATTCATTTTCATAAAGTTTCGGTCTCGCAACTTCGGTAAACAGCCGCCATCTTTTTTCCCGGTAGAACAGGAAGCGCTTCTTCTTCTACGCAAGCAACCGCCAAGGTAAGCACCCGCCCCCATAGAACAGGAAGCGCTTCTTCTACTGTAAGCAACCACCCGCCCGCGTAGAAGAAGAAAAAGCGCGCGGATATCACCGTACGTTTCATTTCCTTTGTGTGTTTACATCTGTAAAGACCACAAAACGGCTCCTACTAAGCGACCGGGATCCGGTTCATGAAAAGACGCAATCTCTC